>NC_142526.1:3317500-3612500 GCF_964205215.1 Stylophora pistillata | reverse complement strand
CATGTGTGTACAAAACGTGTTGACTGTAGTATTTCTTACTATATGACAACGATTCCTTGAAACCAAGAGAAAATCGAATATTCTCTTCTTGAAACTTAACTTCAAACTGTTTTTTTAAGTGTGTTTCACTTATGTGATATCACCATGACAACTTCCCTTATCATGTCTACTTGATATTTCCCTTAATTCACACTTTCCAATCAGGTATGTCTAGTCATCCTATTATGTAGTAACAACGACTCGCATGTTTCTACATGGTTATTACACCTTTTTTCTCACCATAAACACTGCATTACCGCAGTAGGGCAAGACTAGAACGGAAAATTAGCGATCCATGCGAGTAGTCCACCCATTAAATCCCATCCATCCCACCCCAGGGGAGGACATCCATCACACAGTAATCTCGTGCCTGGGAAATTGACGTCTCCTACCCCTAACCCTGTAGGAGACGCGACTTCCATTTAAAATGATCGATGTTAAAGCTCTTATTCAAATGGTTATAAGTTTATCTATAAAACGAAAGTAACTTGCCATGGATGAGGGGCGCTTCTTTAACAACCAGGCCCACTTAAGACTTGAAGGAGTCGACACCGGCGATCCTGTTTGACCAGTTCATCCTGTTTGACCAGTTCAATCAAATTAGAACACAGACAAGTTGTATAAAACATCAATTTGTGTAAGCATTCAATAAAACCTTGATGAGATCATTTTGCTTCGTCTTCCGTGCTTTCATGCTTGCTGATACGCACCAAAACGTGTGATTATCGTCACGTTGCACATCAACTCTCAATAGGCCACCTCCAAAGTTTTTCTCGGAATTAGCTGAGAAATAGTCAAAATGTGCAAAGCGTAGGTAAATCAACTTCAGTGAGCTTTAAAAGGATTAAAAAAAATTCCTGATTTGGCTTTCAGACAAGTCAAAAAATGACTGATTAAAGATGACTTTTGCTCAATTTCTTTTTCTGGCGTGTTATTAAAATACAAATATTTTACGGGACAGACTTCGTGATGGAAAAATTAATTTAATACGTTTTGTTATTACCGTCAACGGTGGTGGTGTTTTGTCATCGACGAACTACAGACTACAGAACTTGGAGATAGTTTGTCTTGGGAAAATACTAATAATATATTTGACTGCTTGTAATGAATTATATGCTGGCAGTTTTGTACCTATACCATCGTATTGAAACTATACATCTGTTTGTTGGTGTTGATTAAGCTATTGAGTAACATTTAATTCAAATTCAGATTATTAATAATTTATCATCGTTCAAAAAGATATAAATCTTGGAAACCGATACAAACCTTTTTTCCAGCCAGAAACAACAGCGGAACCCTTAAAATAATTATGAGCAGTTTATGGGCTGCTCTGATTGTGACATGATACGAGTCGGAGTGGAAACTAAATGAATCAGTAGGCATGAAGAGCAGCGGGGTTATGAGTTACATATTTAACAATTATTCCACGAACGCGCGTTGGATATGAGATGATAGATAGCCAACGAGGCGCGTAGCGCCGAGTTGGCTATAATCATCTCATATCCAACAAGCGCGAGTGGAATAACTGTTTTATTAAAAACGCCCCAAGATGTTAGACAAATCTTACCAAATCTTAAATTTTTAGCTCCCTTTTAATTTTAACCCGACGCGCACGCTTACCATATATGTAGATTATGGTATATTGGCTCATATACCATAATGGCTAAGCCAATAAAAAGTCTTGAATTGCATTATCTAATGATCCAGTTTTTAATAAATCTTATTAAGCAAGCGCGAGGGCCGTACTGGGAGAATATCGGCCCGAGGTCTTGACAGTACGGACCGAGCGCAGCGAGATCCGTACAAAAAACACCAGGGCCGATATTCTTCCAGTACGGTCGCGAGCAAGCTTGGTTAATAAGAGATTTATCATACGAATGAAGTTCAAAGGGACACAAGTGCGGTATCATTCGGGACCATTCGGGACAGTGCCCGGTCTAATACTGAGAGAATATTTACCGGCAATAGAGCATTTTGATTGGTTAATTTTAGTTATTGGCCCTCTGACTGCCCGGGTCGAGTAACAAAAGGCCTTTAATTACCATGCAGGGTTTCGTATTGCTCAAGAAATGATCCATCTTTTCATTTCTGGTTATATCATATGAATTCGCTAATACAGAGCTGAAAAAAAAATAAATGTTTAACCTAACCTATGATGAATTCAAATGACGAAATGATCAAAAAAGGTATTTTTTTGATCATTTTTTAAAAGGGTCCATTAAAAATCTCAGGTCAGTCTCTCCCTATTCAACTCTTTCTTTAATGGGCAACAGCGTTACTTGCCTATGCAAGATGTGACGGCTAAGATGCCCTAGGGCAAATACTGATTAATTAAAAAAACCTCTCATCCGTGGCAGTCAAAATACACATGCTCTATTTTTAGTGCCATTTTATGACATTTCTCCGAGGAGCACTGTATATGAACAAAGGAAAGCTAGCATCTGGCTCGTGCTTTCAGTGATACTCAAAAGGAAATAGTTGGCGGATTAAAAATTTCCTACCAAAACTTAGGTGAGTTTTAATATCTCTTGTTGGCTCAATTCGTGTCAAATAGATCAATAGACGATATTTGGATTATGTTCGTCAGTGAAGTTGATTAGTATGCATTACTACTGCACCGTACAATATGTCTTGCAGAAGGCAGCTTGTTATTGCTGTAGATCGGGTTTATTTCGGGTTAATTCCAAATCGCTCAGAATTTAGCTATAATGAGACCGATTGATGTCGATGTGATAAGTGAAAGCTCGAAAATACCATCAAAATGGATAACGAGATAAGATATAGACTGATATATCTATTCGCACTCTGTCAGGGTGTAGTATATTTCGATATTGTAGAATGAAAAAACTAATCTTTCTCCCACTGAAGAAGCTATTTTCTATGCTCCTTTGCAGCATATTTTTTTCAGACCGATCTGTAATGAATAGTGCTGAACATAAACGAAATATTTTCAAAGGCCGATTATGCGCAAGTTTCGGATGAATACCCAAGAGTGTATAACCAAGGCACAAACTTCTGAATAACCATGCGACTTTTTCTGTTGGTAATAAATCAATCAAGTGACAAATTATTCAACTTAACAATGAATTTAGTAGACCACCTTGCCTAATTAATTTTAACATTTTATGGCGAAGAGGGAAGCTTCAAAGGCGGTAAATTTGACCTCTCTCTAATACCCTGACAGTTTTACCTGCTCATCATTCCATTTGAATTTTCTAGAAGCTCAATCATTAACTGTTTAGTGTAACTAATTATTATATAGAGTTACTATGCTTGTTTACTTATTCCGTTTATAAATTCCAGACGCATTTGTTGGCAAGTCAGATAACTGCTAAACATAGATTCTCTTCGATTAGGCGAACCTTTTGGGGTTGTGCCTGAGCACGACAGATCACTGTGATAGTGCGGATATATCAACAAAGTTGAAATGGTAAATTGGCCACCGTAACGATTACAAAAGCTGACGTTTCGAGCGTTAGCCCTTCGTCGGAGCGAATAGAGGAATTGCGGGTTGTGTGTGCTTTTAAAGGCAGAAAATGGAGCTACGTTATTGGTGGGAACATGGCAACGAGAAAAGCTTGAATAAATTAGTGGAATGAAAAGCGTTCGTTGATCCCTGTGGGATCTAGACTGCCGGTTTGAAAGATGAGCTTTTGTTCAAGATTTTTACGGCTTTCCGTGCCCCCTAAGTGCAAGAAAAGACCGCAATCGTTACGGTGGCCAATTTACCATTTCAACTTTGTTGTTATATCCAAATTATTTCGTTACTCCCACCGATGCAGCCCCAAACAGTTTCTTTCGAAACTATCAGCCTTTACTGTGATAGTGGTTTTCTGGATGTAAGCCGGCGCAGACACACTTTACAGTATACTGAAAATTTGAACTTGAAAGTCTTTTCTGAGTTACAGAATCAATTTTTACCATGGGTTTTGTAACTAAGAGGAACTTATTGCTGTGATAGAAATAATTTCTCTATTTGGGCGAGCAAATTGTTAAATTGTACATCTCGAAATATCAAGCAAACTAGCCGCTATCACCAACTGTGCAGGTACTTGTAAATTACGCGCTGTAGAGTTATGCGGCGAAAAACGAAAAAAAATTAAATCCATTAGCAGGTGGTCATAAAGATGTCACTCAACAATAGATCCTCGTGCCAACAACACTCGCCATTGAACATTACTCGCGGGTCTTTGAGACAGTATCCAATACTCCTCAATTATACTGCTTGATAGCAAAATCCTATAATGATTAATATAATGAGCTTAGGTCTAAATGGTGTTTGTAAACTTAGCCTACAATCTCGGGCTAAAAGAAAGGTCAAAACAACACTTTGGTTCTTTGGTTTAATGCATGGGGCCTCTGGGACATCTTTCCTCACTATTTTTATCAGGTTTAGTTTCTGATGCTTTAGATTGCAATATCGCCCTTATTCTAGCATGGCCCCAATCGCTAACACTGCGCTCCTTTCCGTTACTTTCACAGCCTATATTCAGGAGGAGATCAGCAAAGAATTGCGATGGACTTCAAGTTTATTTTCTCCTTTCCTCTCACTAAACACATGACAAGGACCGAAAAGTTTGTCCAGTGGTCGTGTATTATGTTTTATTGCTTAGGAGGAGCAACATTTCTTCTATCCCCGCAGATTGTGGGCTTTGTTTTCAAGCTGGACCTGGAGGGCTACTCTGGTGGCTACCTGCGCCTGCTAGGGCTCGCAGTGATCGAAATTGGCTTCATCTTCATCATTTCAGCGCGTTCCTTTTGTAGAGGGTCACGCTATGCGACCATTCTAACCTCAGTGGTCGACCGTCTGGTTTGGGCTAATTTCATTTCGTTGATGTTGGTCCTAAAAGGTTTGCTTCCTTTTAGACTCTCCTTATTTTGGATGGTACCCAATTCCATATTCGCATTCGCTATAGTGGTTATTTGGAGCCATGAGACGAAGGATGCCTCAGTAAACAAATTTGTGCAAGAAGCCACTTCGGACATACGACGGTTTGAAATGGCTAAGACTGAAGCGCTGGTTGGTACTGTTTTTGTTCTTGGAATCGTTCAATTCTTCTTCTGGTCGCTTCTAGTTATGAGGCCTGATTTTTCTGCGATAATATTTCAGCTGGATAAATTCAGTGGATTTTCGCAAGGATTTTTGGCTTCATATTTCTTTGTGAGATCAGCCCATGGATTGCACTACACGATTGCTGCGAGCAGTGGGAACATTTGCATTGTGTCTGCCTTTGTCTGTTGCCGAATATTTTTTAATGTTCCAATATTTTTCTGCTTGCTTATTTTTGATCAGATCGAGAAAAATTTATTTATTGCGTTGTGGAGTCTTGAGCTTTTGATATCCACAATCCTACTGACCGTTATGATGCGAGAAAAGCATGTTACCGTAGACAACAAAGCGAAATAGATTTTGTTACTGCTCATGCCTAGCCTTTTAATGGTCATCTTTAGATAATAATAATGATCTCCCAGCCCAACCAATACCACAGTGAGAAAAACCGTCTTACTGGGCTACATTTATTATTTGCTAGTTACATTTTATTTCTATAAGGAAAGCAGTATTTCGGGTTAAGAAGGAAAGTGAACACGAACGAGCGAATCGTTTTTGTCCACTAAATTCAAACAAAACTTTCTCGCATAGAAATCTGAAATAAAGACGAAGTAATACTTCTATCAGCTTTTTATGAGTACATATAATCATTAATTAACGTCGATTTTGTTTGCTTTAACAATGCACATAAATTCATGTGCGTTTCTTGAGAAAGCTTTGCTCTCTAAAGTGTGTGCACATAAGTGTTGCCTCTGGCAATTATCGTTTTGGTACGACTTATCAGTAAGTAAATAGTTTGTTATTTCACATATTATACAGAATTTAGATGTAAACGAAAGGACCGTAATGTAATATATTGGTTTCAATTGTTTGATTACTACTACAACCACCACCTTATTCAAGAATAAATTTCCAGGCTGTTACCATTCAGTTCCACGCGTTCTCGGTGTGTGCTTTCGAGGACTTTCAAATAAACGGGCTCTTCGCCACAATAAGTTTACCTCTGCGTTACGAAATAAATAATATGCAAAGTGAAATGTAATGATTTAAATCAATTTCATTATAATTTCCTAAAACCAATTTTCTTTCCCACATGTTTTGTGATTCAACTTTCCTTAAAGGTACTTTTCTTATATATATTTTCCTTTTCTCTCCCTTTCTTACTGAGTTCAGTGCGACGATGAATTACTCCACAAAGATATGTCTAAGCAGCAATACGTTGTTATCTCTTGAAGTTTTCTTGGCTAAAGCCATAATGCTTTTAAAAGAGTACATTCTTGCAAAATACAAGCGTTACGTAGATACAGAACCGTGACATTGATTTGAAATGGCTTACGAACCAGACCGCCAATCAAATGCAAGATATTTTTATCCTAGCGACGTTATAGTTATCCTGCTTGAAAGCTTGCTTTTCACATTGCATAATGTTTTCTTTCTGGCGAGAAGTTCAGCAACTGACGACATCCTCAGGTTGATCAGCGCGGACGAAACGTGTCACTCAATTCCCAGCAGATGGATGACTGAAACGCGATAGTAGATGTAGAAAAAGATTCCATAAGCAAGGTATTTAACAATAAAAAACGAAAAAGGGAAAGAAAAGATAGAAAAAAAACAGTATCGAGACACTTCTAAATGCTAATAAGTGGGCTTACAGAAATAGGTTTTGAAGAAGAATTCGGCTACTTGTAACAATGCTTTGTTCTCCTTACAAAACATTCCCATCAATTTTTCAGCTTTAGGCTTACTTGAGTGCAAAGGTTTTGCTTCAGTCAAAATTTCAGCCCAAAAGTTTTAATTTGAATACATTATAGATATTGATGTTTACTCACCAAAAGATGCGTTAAGTGAGTATGATGTTCGCAATTAATTAAATTAAATGCAAAATTTGTGAAAATGATTCTACTGACCGAAGACTTTCTCTTGACAAAAACTGGACTGAAGGTCTGATTTCGGTGGATAAAGGATTTTTATATGAACAGGATTTATACTTCAATACAAATAATGGTTCTCTAAATTGTTTTTTTTTTTTTAAGAAAACGAGGATATCCCAATGGGAAGTTGGCTTGCGAAACTTGCAGACCATAAAACTGACGCCGCACAATCATTGAAGACCCCCCATGTGGTAGCCTCATACGCTCTGTTTTTTGGTTTCATTGGGTTTATTTTATTGGTATGGATCAGTGCCTTTGTTTTGACCATTGTGAGAGTTTGTAAAAAATATTCAAGGGCAAGGAAGTACGACGAAACACATGATACGGTAAGAAAGTTAAGCCTGTCAAGATTTGCAGATCCCACACATTGTCGATTGACACAAAACTTGGATTATACGTAATAGTTAGATAAGTGGAAAAAATTATTCCATTCATTCTCCAGCCCTGCACCTACGTTTCATTGAACTCCCATGCTAACTCGCTATTTTGCCATTAGAACAGGGGATAACCCAGTTTCAACAATCCCTCCTCCTTCTTCTTCCTCCTCCCCCCCCCCCCCCCCTCTACGACTTAGCGGATAAACTTGATGATGACCTAGGTTTTGTCGCAAGCGGGATTCATTGGTTTTAAAATTTTCAAACAGAGAAAACGACGAAACAGAGCGAAAAAAAAAAAAAAAAAAAAGAGGAAACCATACAAACAAACAAAAAACAAAGAACAAAAATAATAACTTCAAATACAACCTCCCCCCCCCAATAGATAAATAAATAAATGAATAAATAAGTAAATATACAAACAAAAAAATAGAATAGGATTAGGAAAGATAACATAAGATAACATATGATAACACAACGCGTGAATTTGATTCACGTTTGTTCACTTATGATCCATGCATGTCTTTAAACAGACAACAATAGACCTTCAAGTCGTGAAAAAAGATGTCGGAGGCATAAGAGGCAGTCATAGCTACCAACTAGCAGGGATTGAGAGCGTGGAATTATTCTCTACACCAGAGGGAGGTCAGTGAAAGAAATGTTTTTATCTATGAGACATCAAAACCAGGTTTATTAGCACCCGTGGGCTAAATAAAGTTTATTGATTGATTGATTGATTGAAGTTTTTTATTAGAAGATCAAACTCTTTTTTACTTTTAAACGGATAATTTTTGCCCATGTACTTACCCTTGCCCTTTACAACAAAATTTCTTCCCTTAATGGTTCAAAAGCTCCAAGAAGACAATGTAAAGAATGTAATCTTTATTCTTCAATCTTTTGACGTAAGCAAGTAGCGACAATATTATGGATACAAATGTTTTTTTTATGTTTTGAAACACCACGAGATGATCATACTTCTTGGTTATGTGCTTGATTATATTTAACGGCCCATATTTTTTCCCTTTTTTATCATTATCTTTTTTTTAACAAAATGTAATACAAGAGGGCGTCTCTTGTCTTACGGTAACAAACTAGCTCCTTAAAAATATTTGATTTCACTTTTAGTGTACTTCTAACTCAACTACGACTTCGGTGATTTAAGGTGGTTCTTCACCTAAACAACACACTTCTCTATACTAAACGAAGTTATTTATGTTTCCATGCTGATCACAATACGTAATGAATAATTGGAGTCTCTAAACTTTTTTTTTTTGCGTTATAAGCATGTCATTATTGCAATTAAAGACTGTCTATTATACAGTCATTTCATAGGGTAGTTTATGATGAAGCCTTCGACTTTTCAAAGCCTTAACAGGCTCTTTAAAACTATAAACAAGTTATCAAATCGCTGTATAGATATTATCTTTTTTGCGACCGCTGAGAAACTTTGAAATGAAGAGTTGCTGAAACTAAGTTTTGGTTGTTGAGCATGTTATCGCATTTGACAAATAACATTCCTTTATTCTGCAGGTACGTCAAACAAAACAACACCTAAGCTTGGAATTCAGTTAACGGGTGGGCCTAACGTTACCAGGAATGGGGAACCAGGGATATTTGTAGAGAATGTTAAGCTGGGCAGTGTAGCTGAAGGAAAACTCTTCCCTGGAGACAAGATAATAGCGGTAGTGCAAAAACTCTTTTCAATCAGCTTAATGAATAAAGAAAGAAAGAAAAAATAAGAAATACTGTTTATAGTGTTTGTTATTATTTCATAGAACATTAGAAACAAATTTACACAACCCGCATATAGCATTAGCTAGTCTTGGCGGGTATTAGTAATAAATAAGTAAATACAATGCACGAAGAAAACGTTGAAAAAGTTGAAGCTGGGGTGGAGCGGCAAACTATGCGTCCATCTTGGTCACTCACCGCTGACCACTCCAGCGGTGAATGAAATTCAAAAAAAAAAAAGAAAATATGAAAAATTTGGGGTATTTCTTGTCCATTTAGATCAACGATGTTTTCCTGGGAAAAGTATCCCTAAAGTACGCAATGGAAGCGATGCATTCTATGAAGCGAGCAGAGGGCCGTCTAACAATGTCAGTCAAGAGAGCCCAGCTTAGGGAGGCAAGTTTTTAAAAAAAATTCGTACCTAGGATTGATTGATGTGTAACTTCCCCCTCAACCATCAGAAAAAAGAAAGAAAACAAATCAGAAAGCAAAACAAATCCTACCAGTAGACGTTTGGTGAGAATAGAGGAGTGATAGCAATATATGTTAAGGGCGTTATCTTGATTTAACACCAACTCATGATTATTGCTATTTAATTTTCAAAGACTTAGGTCTTTGATGTCAGATCTTAAGAGCTGTCAAGAAGGGCTAAATGTATGATCGTATTTCTTTTCGCCTCCCTGTGAGGAAGAAAGGCGCATGGCCCATGTATACAGTTGTCGTAAGTGCTAACTTCACGTAAAGGAACATTGATTTAAGAAGGAAGGATCTAAAATATCTTTAATCATAAAAGCGCTCGAACAGTATGTGGCCCACGTTAATTGCATTTTCAGTCAGGCAATCCATCGACGATCTCTTTTAGCAAAGGGTCAACGAAGCATTCTCAATGTATTGCGAAGATGAAGATACAGAAAAGCCAGTTGTCTTCAATAAGGAACAGTTGGAAGGTATGATATTGCGTCTGAGAGTAGTGCAATTAAATTATAATAATAATAACTTTAGTAACGTGTCAAGATAATAGCAGTTGCCCTCTAAGTAAGTAAGCAAGTTTCCCCAACTAGAGGATGCAGTTCACCCTCTTTGTTTCTGAGTATCGTCATTCATTTTAATACGTAGGCAGCCCACATAACAAAATGTTTGAGTATAGAAAATTTTTGTTAGTACAAAAAACAACAACAACAACTAGGCTGTTTCACAAGGAACTCCAGCCTTGAGAATCCGTACCCTGATACTTTAAAAATTACAATGACTTTTAAGCGAATTTGATAATAATAACAATAAAGGTCTTTATTGAGAATTATTGTGCAAACAGACGTGCAACAATTAACATGAATAGAATTATTGTTATTACTGTTATTATTATTATTATTATTATTGTTACAATTAACAAGAATAGAATGAATACAGAAAAAGAGAAGATATTAATTACTATTTAATATTTTTTATTACTATTGATATTAATAGTATTGATATTGAATATCTATTATTACCATTGATATCTTTAATCAGCTGCTGACTCTTCACCCGCCTTTCGTGGCACTCTGTCTGATAACGTGTCAGAAGAGGCCTATGACATTTGCATTATACATGGTGGCTCGTGTTCAACGCGATATTTCATTCGTTCGCTGCGCGTACTCTTGAGAAGTTGAGTTAAACACTCGAAGAGAAATTCATACCTACGGGAGTCCATTTTTTATTCTATGTTTACCTCTGATACGTCAAAGCAACCACTAAATCAACGTATTGGTCTGTTTTTGCGTCATATCTCCCGTGAAAAAAACAATGATGATGATAATAATAATAATAATAATGATAATGTAAATGATGATCATGATAATAATAATGATGATGATAATGATGATGATAATGATGATGATAATGATGATGATGATAATAATAATAATGATGATGATGATAATAATGATGATGATGATGATGATGATGATAATAATAATAATGATGATGATGATGATGATGATGATAATAATAATAATAATGATGATGATGATAATAATAAGATTGCGATGTTCATGTCCTGTACCTTTCTTTTTCAATCATAATCTTGCAAAAAGAGACACTTGCTACAGTTTATATACTGTAAACTTATATTTCCATGTACTAGTTTTTGCTTTTTTTTGTTTTGCACAGTCTTCGAAGAAGCGTTCTCTATGTTTGAGACGAATGGTTTTGGTGTGATTCATTATAAACACGTTTTCCCGCTACTCCGAGATTTGGGCTACAACGTTCACAAAGAAGAGGCTTGGTACTACATGAATAAATTGGAATTATCAGGTTTGTAACGTGATCGCTGTAAGAAAATACAAAAGTTATACTGTCTATTGATAACGTTTCTACAACCCTGGGATTTACTAGTCTATTTCTATATCTCAAGGAAATGAACTAACTGTAATGCACGTTCATTTAAATGATAAAACAATGCTGATATTAAAACAATTGACGTCACACATGTAAGATATCATTCGTTCTTCAAATTTTAGTACGTTTCCATCAAAATTAGATGATGTGAGGAGTTAATTTCACATCACTACCTTATCCAGGAGCTTCATTTTTGATGCCGTTTCAGAGAAGCGAATGATAACCCTGAGTGAGGTGATAAAGTTACTGGAGGAAGTCGCTGCAGAGCGGAAGGAATTGAATGAAGTGCCTTCTGTTTACAACGTGTTCGACCCGGATCAGAAGGGCCGCGTGGCTCTCTATGAAATACACGATGCTCTGAGCTTAATGTACGGGCAAAAAATAACCGAGGATGAGGTTTCAAGAATACTGAGTATTGCAGACGAAGAGAATACCGGTTTTTGTAGAGAACAAGGTACGTTGAAAAAAAATTAGTAAGTTTCTTTTGGAAAAATGTTAAAGTTGGCAATATTGGAGAAATAGAAAAGAAATTGGGAAATTTAATGGCTGGTGTTATGAATTTTTTTTTGATTGTTCGAGTAGAATCAGCAACTTTCAAATCCCTGGTACGTACAATCAATTTGCCCTCAAGGTCTTAGTCACCACGTCACAAATCCACCAAAGATTTTCTTGTTACGCTGTATCCAAGAGCTATATAGCTACTAATCGCAGGGTCCTATCTCTTTTCACTTAGTTAGTTTTGTGCTTGACGTAAACATATCTTTTCTCGCCTTTTTTGTACGTTCAAGTTTTCACTACGAAAAGATGTTTCTAAATATCTTTTTCACGCTGTTATGAACAAACTATCACTGGACTTCATCTCAGCTAAATTTTCCGATAAGCATATTCATTTCTCTTTCCACATACAGATTTTGAGAGGCTTCTTCTACCCTCACTAAAACTTTATTAGAATCGTAGAGGATTTCTAAAAGAAGAAGAAGAAGAAGAAGTTGGTCGAACCATTCTTCCGCAGACGCAAACTTAAGACTGACATGACACTGGGGATTAATTCCCCGCGTAGGATTGTTCTTACCGCGAAGAAAGAATACACTGCAGATGTTGTTAACTAGGCTCCGATGGACCAGTGAGGAAATATTGTACTGTAACAGCTTCCTTCCGTTGAAAAAAAAACAGCTTTCATGAGGTCTACATCCTTAACTTTATTAAAAGTCGACAAGCACAAAACAAAAAAAAAGAATGCATCAATTTCCCTGAGCCATACCGATTTATCTTAGTTTGCATCTTAACATTTTTACTATTTTGAAAGATAACCTTTCAATGAAAAAAACTGAATGATATTTGGACTCATCATTCGCCTAAGTAATACTGAATTTCAGTAATTAAACTGAGAAAAAATTACATCATAAAAAATTAACACTTGGCTCATAATATCAATTGCATTCTTTTACAATATTTTAATTTCCTCTTGTAGCCTCTTCTGCTTTTTTAGAGCACTACCGTTTACGCTGCTTTTTAGTCTAAATTGGACTTAATAAAATTCACGAGTAGATATTTGTTATCTAATCTTACTGATTTTGCCGAATATATGCATTTACTATAGAGTTACCAGCAATGCTTATTAGAATGTATAACGAGTACATAATTTTCATAAGACAAATAACGTATGAGGCCTCAGACCACAGAGATATAATCTATATTAGTCCAATTTGAGGCAGAAATTATATTATATGAAGTTTTGTTAGCACGGACATGCAAATACTGTTCCAGGGGATGCTGTCTCATTAATTTAAATTGTTTCAAATTTCGCTAGTACATTGTTGGAATAAAAGATAACAATTTTTGTAATTTAACTCTTAATGAAGTTCAGATCGAAGAAATTGTACGCGAATTATTCGATTTATAACTAGTCTAGAATATCTGGGTTTTGAATGGTCATTTTTGCGAGTTTTCTTCGGAACAGATGTCAATAATTTTTCTTCTGTTCATATTTATTCCCACACTTAGATTCTTTGATTCGATCCACATAGGGTGGAATTTGAAGAGAAATTACTCGCAATCTAACAAAAAATTATCTCTTTAATTCACCATTGTTTTTAATCCTAATACCTTTATTTATTACCTTTGGCGATAAGAATTACGGTAATATTAAAGTAAAAAATTTCAAAATTCAAGAATATAAATTAAAAAGATTCAAAACACAACAGGTATATACTCTATTAAGTTATGTCCAATTAAGTTAAGTTTAGCACCTCTAGCAATAAACGATTGTGTGTGCCTAAGAGTGCGTGATGCAGGTATTCTGATGTGCGCTGGGTTCGTCTTACAAGATTTTAGGTTATGGCCATGATCCACAGCCTTGTCTAAAAAAGGTTTACATGGATGCCCTTCAGATTCTAGGATACATATCAATTCTTTCCTCGTCAATTTCTGAGGCCTAGTTACAAGTGACTCTACAGTATCTCATGACATTTAGACATCTATTCTGCACTCTCTGTAGATGTTCTTCGAGGTAGATGGGCAGCCCACCCCAGACAGGCGAGGAAAATTATAACAAAGGTCTGATCTTAATGATACATTTTGCAGTTGATAGGCCCGATATTAATAGGGGGTGGAATTGGACAGGACTTCTTGAAGTTGATCCACATATCTTTGGTCTTCTTAGCAGTTAGCTCCATTTTATTCTGCACAACCAAACTCTCCAAGTAAGTCACAGCATTCTGCATTTGACTGACAGAGTCCTTAGAGACAAGTTCATATAGGGTGCAGCCATCAGCGTACTTGCAAGTGGATACAGGTATTCCCCTGGGGATGCGGTCTTCAATATCGTTGACATGTACGTTAAAAAGTGTAGGAGAAGGGAAACCGCCCTGGGGCACACCAGTAATGACCTCACCATGTCTGGAAAGGACTCCCGGGAGCTTAACCTATTTTTTTCATCCTGATAGGTGGTTTTGTGTCCATTTCCATAAGCTCTTGGTGACACCCATACTGCCGAATTTAGTCAACAGAACACCGTGATCTACTAGATCGAAGACTTTTCGGAAGTCTGCAAAGACCACATGCACGCCATTTTATGGAGTTCCGGAATCTGTAGCGTTGTACCAGTCTTCTGTGATGCTGGCAAGCGCAGTTAAGGTGGTTAAAGTCTCCGGTAATTATGATACCCGCCGATGGTCTCTCTATCAGCAAGTTGTCCAAACGCTCAGTGATGTAGTCGATCAATTCTCTCTCCTCAGTACACGTATTCCCTGGCGGAAAGTATAAAACAGCCATAACTATACAACTGAAAGGTCTTGGAATCCGAGGTGGCGTGTAAAGTAACCCCAACACCTCTCTTTCGCTGACTTTGAGATTCTCTGGGCGTATAGTTGGAATAGAGCTGTGAACATAAGCCAGGACACGGCCGCCTGGTGTAGATCTGTCTTTATAAAACACATTAAAAGACTGGCCAATGCTGATAGCAGTTGATGGTACACCGTCTGCCAAACAGACTCAGTTACAATGGTCACGGTTGCATTACTCGTTTCGACGACTCAGTGCAGCTCGTCAACTTTATTTGTGATATGGCAGGCACTAGTTATTAAGTACCTTGGAGGTTATGCTGGTCCTTGGAGGGATGTTTATACAGTTCGTCGCTAAATGCCCGGCTCCGTATTTTGCTAATTGTGCACGCCGATGAGTAATTATGACCGTGTGAATACGCTGCGGAGATAACAAGGTAACTCGTTGTTTTACTTTAATCCCGGCTCGGAATCCTCTCGGAGCCCTAAGGATATCGATGGACTCCAAAGTATTGTATTAAGTTGGTTCAATACGAGGGTACCCACTGGGTCTTAGAGACGCGAGGAAACCAGCCGAGTAGGTACGCTTCGTCAGGACAGCCATCTTGGAAGTTAAGTCACAAGATCTGCATTCAAGCTGACACAAGCGTCGTGGCGAGGGAAAAGAGAGAGAAATCGTGATGAAGACTTCATTGAAAGATTTAGCGATTTAGAACTGCGACTGGGGAGAAACACAGCGCTTGTGAGTAGCAAAAATAAAGATAATTCAGCACCTTGAAAATAAACGTGCAGCCAAATCCGGCGCGGTTACAAAAATCGATGTATTTTTGTGTTTCTCGATGTATTACCTGAAATCGATTTTGTTTGCTTAAAGAAAGGTATGATCCATCTTCTGATATTTGTCAAAGTTTAACGGAAAACACTGCCCAAAGCAAGCAAATGAGACTGAATGCGTTTGTGTTTTACCAATTTGATTCTACTTTGAAGTTTACCGCCTTGTCACTTAACATGAATATTTCTCCGGCTGAAGTACTTGTTTATTGTATACGTCCCCCACGTCAGAGGTTCTTAGCCAATCAAATTTTACACAGCACCATCTGCTAGTCAAACTTAAAAATGGACTCTAGTAACGACGTTATTTCAAAAGACATACTCTATCCCTCTAAGGACCAAGTAAAGTAAATAGAAACTCATATAATATGACTAGCGCGTTTGAAATAAATCTACTTCACCCATTAAATTTTCGGGTAAGAAAAGTTAAAAAGCAATTTTCAGATTCGAACTAATTTTTTGCCAGTCTTGCGTGTGTTAGAAACTCGCGGAAATAATGAGAGGATGTTTAATTTTGGTGATACTTCATTTGGAAGTGACGATAGTTTTATTCATACGGAAAAACAATTTTAATGAACTTAACGAGATACACCTGGACAAATGCTCATTTGGTTCGCTGGACGACGGCCATTGTTTAACCTTAGATGTAGCTTCGAGGACCGTAACATTCCCGTCAACAGATTAATGGAAAATAGCTCGACAGATCGCAAGTTAGTTCTACAATAGAATTTTGTAGCCTTTGGTAAATCCAGCAAGGTCCTGCCTCGAGTGCCTTTCTCAAGCGTGCAACAGTGGAAAAAAACACCCCTAACCGTTGTCGGCATTAAAGATTTTGAGAAAATCATTTCAAAGGTAAACTGATGTATCATACTCATTAAAATAAATTGCACGTAGCCAGGATATTATGCTCGGACGTTTTCCCAACTGAGAAATGTCGAGATCAGTACATGAATAATTGTCCATGATATTCCACCGGAAAAACATAATGCATTTTAAACTGCTCTTCTTCGAAATAATACTTGGATGCAGTAGAAAATTTCTATTTTTTACCGTTTTCTTCTCTATACAGGTACAAAAAGCTTAACCCAGTCCAGTACATTAATAGATAAGCGTATTTTATGGAAAAAAAAGACAAAATCGAATGCAGTTTACTGGCTTAACATCCACCTTGAAATAGCATTTCTATTTCTTGTTTGTTTCTCTTATCTTTTATTTTTTATAAAATTAAAATCAATATCGCTTTATTTCAAAACGAAATAATCATTTTTTTTTTATTTGTACGAGACATAACTTTAGGCATATTTGAATAGAGACTGATAGTTTCTAAAGAAACTGTTTGGGCTGCGTCGGTAGGGGTAAGGAAATGATAATTTCATATTTAACTGGCTGCAGTCAGAAGCCGCCCAACTGCAAATTTAAAATTGTATAAATTTCTTTTGGCAGGACACCGTTTTAATGAGTTTCTTGTCAGTCAGAACAGTTTATCTGGATTCTAA
Organism: Stylophora pistillata; assembly: GCF_964205215.1. Lineage (NCBI taxonomy): Eukaryota > Metazoa > Cnidaria > Anthozoa > Scleractinia > Pocilloporidae > Stylophora > Stylophora pistillata. The sequence continues at coordinate 3,595,391 of NC_142526.1, read as the reverse complement.
ATGGTGTTTAAAAGACAAAACAACTCAACCGCAAGAAATTGCAGATGGAGCGGTCAATTTTAGCCCGAAAGATGCCCAGACTAAAGCAAATGACGGCAAGGAAAACAAGCAAGAAAAGAAATTTTATACATGTAAACCAGTGACAGGTAGCAATGACTGGCGATATCCGAGAAAGGAAAAAAGTAAGGGAAATTCTGTAATTATCTCGCCAGTATTAACGAACTCTTCTACCTTGATTAAGATGAGAAAGGGAGATGGAAAGACCGGGACAATCAAGACAGAATTATCAACCATACAGCGTTCAAGTTCGACGCTGGGTTGTTCTTACGAGAGGGCGAAAATAACTAAACAAAGGTTTCGACTTCCTTGCATTCCCGATGTACAAGCATTGTCAATCAATGCCAAGCACCCAATTAAAGCGCTTTTCGTAGAAGGGAAAAAGCTTGGATCGAGAAGCAGAATGGGTTCTTCGGCAGGGTCAAATGATAAAAATCAAGATTTCCCGAAAACTTACTCAAAAAGAATCATGAACAACAATACTGATAGTCTTGCAAGGAAACCTATTCCCGATATTGTTATCGAAGGCAAGAAAGATCGTCACCATGCAGACTGGTACGATGATGCACCGCCAGCAATAAAGAAAGCTGATTTTCTCGTCAAGTCAACCTATACCTCCTCGAGCAAGATATTTAACACTTCCTTACAATCGAGGTTTGGTAAAAGCGTTTACAAAGGTAGACTCAGAAAAACTGGCGTCGGCGGTGACAAAACCTTTCAAGTTTATTGGGCGCCAGTATTAATAAAGAGAAAAGTTTTAAATTATCGTACTACTCCCGCGAATTGTTATCAAGAAAACCGCGGTGACGCAATTTCTGTGGAGGAGGTCAGACGTCGGAACCAAGGAGAGAAAAATTGTAATCGAGAGTAGTATGTACAATACAGTTGGCGGGAGTCTGCAGAGCGAACAAACGAAAGGACCAGTGCTAGCGTAATTCAGGAGAGCCGAGCAATGAGTGTAGTTCAAAAGCGAATCTTGACACATTGTGTAATGAATTGTACTCGTAAAATCCAATCCAAAATTCAGCGCATTTTCAGAAACTATTCACTCAGACCTTTAGTGGTCAATTGGGCAAATACACTAATAGGCAAAAAAGTTTTAATCAATCAATTTACCGTCATATTTGCATAACCACTTTAATTATCTATGATTTATCTGGTCTAACTTGCTATCTTATGATGTACTAATGTAGTATTATTTTCCAGCGAGAATCTTAGGAAATTCCAAGTAGTTTAAAGGAACTAATTTTGAATTGACACAAAAGAGAAACTTTTGGCTCTCTGAATTGCTCTTGTCTCGTTAGAGTATGTTCAAGGACTTCTTAGGGCTTTTTTCTCGACTTTTGCGTTGGAGGATTTTTCTCCATCTGATGATCGATAATATGGTTAACAAATCCAAATTACATATTAACTAAGTTTTCCTGTTTGTATCGATGGTCAACACTAAGCTTACATTTTAACAAATATACATTAATGTATCAGCGTGATGTGTAAAATGAATTACCACAAATTTAAACGATATTCTAACGACAATTAGTGTCTGAGCGTTGAAAGTTTTTTCGTTCTCCTGTCGATAAGTTTTATTCAATAGGTCGAGCGAGTGGCACAAGTTTTATGACAAACCACCAAGGGTAGTGTTCCAAGATCGGTACAATCCTGAATTGCCGTAGACACTCAGCTTCAAATTGCTTCGACACTCGACTTCAAATTACTTCGATACTCAACTTCAAATTGCTTCGACACTCAACTTCAAATTCATCCACTGTTAATTAACTTCCTAAATTGTCGAATTGCAATCCCTTTTTGGGGCTATCTAAAGGCACAAAGCTTATCAACTGCAAATTAGTTATCTCTAAGGTCTTCAGTGATTTGGAGGGATGTATCGAAGTATTTACCCGATTTCTAGACCACTGCTCGCACGAGCATACAATTTTTTTCATATTTCTTCTAAATATCCGACTTTGTGCGGCATAAACAAAGGGATTTGCACATGAATTTACTAATATCAAAACAAGAAGAACCTCATTTATCGTGTACATGACTTCTGCCTCTAATGCAAAGTACCATACAACATAAAGAATCAGATTTGGAATATAGCAAACTCCGTAAATTGCTGTTATTATCAAAAGCATCTTAGTGACTTTCTGTCTTGATTTCGTAACGGCCAATGATCCAAGTTGTCTCGGTACTGCCTCTCGTCTTAAATGCAGTATAACCTTTCCGTAGAAAAAAGCCATAAAACAGAACGGTGCTATTCCAATAAAGAATAACCAGGCAATATTGTAACTTATTGCAAATGTTACATTTCCCCAATGGCTTTCGCAATGTCCACGCTGTTGGTTGAGGCCTCTGACGTAAAATAGTGGGATGTTGAAGATGACGGAAAGAAACCAGCCGAGGCCTATTAAAATCTTTAGTTTTTTGTGGCTTAGCTTTGATGTTGTTCCAAGTGGGAAAGTAATGGCTGCGTATCGCTCGTACGCCAAAACCAACATCGTCATCGCTAAAGACACCGCTCCAACCCAGGTAAATGTATCAGAAGTGATTATTTTACATAAGATGATCCCTTGCAAACCTCGAGGATGATGGTATAATCCCTCAAGGATATGTCTTAGGGTGAAGGATGTTACGATCATCAAATCACTTATGGCAAGATTCAGTAGCAGATAATTCACCGGTGTTCTTAAAATCCTGTTTTTCACGATGGTAAGACAAACCAAAAGATTTCCCAGCAAGGCTGTCAACACTAACAAGGAATGGATAACTTTGGTGATGATCTCCATGTTTCTTTCTTTTTTTTTTGTAATATGCTGCTTGATCTTGAACGTTCTAGAGTAGATTGCAGATACATGCACGCTGTTTAAAATTTGAAGGCATCAACCAAACGAACACTAATGATAACAAACTCTGACTGACAGACTGGAATACCAGCTCCAAAGCTCCTGTTCACGTTTGATTTGGATTTAAAAATATTTAGTAGTTGTACTTGTCTGAGAAAATAATGTCCGTTGAAAAAAGAAATATATTTTTGCTAGTTACGAAAAGCCATCCGGCAACGATAAATTTGAATTCCTTAGGTTTTGTCTTTCCATCGTTCCGCGTATGACAAAATTCGCAGGGCTGGACACGTTTAGTCAAGATCGAGACAACGTGCGACCATTCAATAGCTTGTGACAAATTAAGAAATGTCTCTATTTTATCCTGGTGTTATCTTCCCATTATATAATTTAGTAACATAGCCTTAGAAACTTCTGCAAGTCGGAAATTTTAAAGTATGAATATTCTGACAACTAAAGAGCTTCTAATTAGGAGACTGAGAATGCTTCATTGGTTCTCACCTTGCTCGTAGTTTTTCTTAGTTTGTGTCCCACGAAATATTCATTTATACTTCATACTTATCTTTGAGACTATAGTTTGCAATAATGCCAACCAGCCCGCTTCACAAGTCCAAATCGTCCTTCATCAAGTGATACCTATGTAAAACGAAAAAATTATACTTAACTGAATGTTTAAAGTCAGCTTTTAAGGCAAGTCCTTCTATTGTTTGCGCCAATCTGCCCACCTGTCATTGTGAATATTCATGTTGTGCATTAGCATAGGGGCTAAAAAAGAATTTTATTTATTTTAAAAGGGGGGTAACTATATTAATTAACGAATCAAAAGAAGCAAAAGCGGGGAAACATTTGGTTTTGTCCACCGAATCTTTCGCCTCCTCGAAGTTTGGTTCCCATAAAGGTACGTCACGGCAGATATACCTGATTGGACGGAGTGAAATGCTAAGAAATATGAATATTAAATATCAATGAAAAATCATTGCATTTATTAAAAGAAAAGATTGAAATCTTGCAAGAATTTTCGTTAAGTGTGTTTTTAGACTTATTCAATTGTTAAGAAAAAAAAAAAGAATGGAAATGTAATATTACTTTGGGCCATTCGTTGCAAAAATTGTAGTAAGCAGGTTGATTATTTCTTATTCCTTTTTGGCGGTCTCATCTCAGTACAGTTTATTTTACCTTTTTCTTATTATTGTTGTGAATTTGGCATGGAAGTAGAAGTTCAGTTTCTACGGTGATTAGAACTTGTTGTAGTATATTTCGGGCAAGCTATGTTTTTAATTATGTCAATCTGCTAGTTAAGGGAGAGAGTAAATCTCTGTGTTAAAAGTTAGCCTTGTACAGGAATTCCTGGAAATTCCTGCTTCATATGCTTTTGATTATTCTCAGACTGGTTTTTTTTTTCCCACAAATTCTGTGTCAAATTAAGGATAAAGGAATACTTCTTAAATTTCAATTTAACATCTTTAACACCTCTTTCTTTAAGGTGACCCTAAGTGTAAACAACTTTTGCCTTTTCATTTTTCGCACTTAATTTTGAATTAGATAGCCTGGGTGGGACTACGTAGGCATCTCTGGAGGCGATACTCGTGAATGCCCCTTCTATGAATTTTCTGATTATTTTGTTGTTATGTAACAATCTTCTCAGGCTATTTTCTCTTGAGATATCTTTTCAAGTATAATTCTAATTCTGTCAATAGGTTAATTATAATTTTTATATCATCAATCTTGTTTCTGTTCTGGACGATCTCAACCATGAAAGTATGAAATTTAAGGCAATAAATTGATATTTTAATTGCGTAAACAACCCGAAGGCGCATACTTAGTATGCAGGAACTGTCCTAGGTAACTTAACCTGATTCGCTGGTTGATCATGAGATAGAACGATGACGATGCACGAAGATTGGTAGCTTAGTGGTATCACCTTTAGTGTCGCCTTTATAAGCTAGTGCACAGCATTTCCAATTAGATCAAAAAGAAATTGTAGTGTAAAGAGTAGGGTAAAAAACTGAGCAAGTCCCAAGAAAAAGAAAAAGTGTATTACGAGTCGAAACCGAGAAATAAGAAAAATACTACTTAGGTGTTGGAAAAAAAAAACCACTTCCAACACATTTAAAATATATGGAATACTGGTTAATACATATTTAAGTTCTTTAGAGATGTTTGAGACTTTCAGAGACACGAATGTGTGATATTTGTGGAATTAAACGAAAATCAATCGATTCACTGTTGTTGGGCCAGCTGTGGCAACCCGATTAAGACTTTTAGACTTTCTTCCTGAGGTAACTGGAGAAAAGGGCTTGCGTATTTTTCATAAGTCAAAAAAATCATTGTTGAGCACGAAAGCTATGATAAGTAAATACATAAGAGGCGAATTAGATGTGGGAACAATTCTGGCCCACTTAGCTTTAAACAATTTTTTTTTTACAATTTTTTTGTCAGCTGGAAAGCACAATTGGAATCAGATAACAGAAAAGTTATTGCAGAAGCGCGGTTATGATCACTGACTTGTTTGTTGGATTTCTTTATTTACAAACTGAATGACGTATCTGATATCTTTGAAACCTAAATGAAAGAAGTTAGCATGTTATCATTACATAGTCCATGTCAAGGTTCGTTAAAGTGAAACACACACTTACAGTATACACCTGTATACCACGTCGAAGCAGATACGTTTATCGAGTATAAAATAGTAGCTCCTGTAAAGGTAAGTCAAAAAGACCCTGGGGAATGTACAAAATTTTGGAATAATGATCCATCGAAAAGATAGGTGACAATTCTTTTACCCAGTGATTAAAAGGAAACAGTAAGGCAAACTGTCTAATAGATGTTGTGGTCCTTACCCTCAGTTGAGCTCTAGTGCTGATTCAAATTCACTATGCTCGCGTTGAGTGGATTATATTCACCTAACTTTCAATTTTTAACGATTACTGTTCAGTACGATCGATGTTAAATCCATCGGTAAATGCAACGTAGCCCAATCTGCATTTCATGGCGCTATGATCTTACCAAAGCATTTTATACCACAATATATTGTGCCCGTATGAGACTGGTTAATTGCGTTTGCACATTGTACCTTCAAAGATACCTTCAGATATCCAAATACAGTGAAAAACAACTTTCGCGTGGTAAGGAAACTGTTGCTGTCTAGCATATTCCACTGAAAATAAATCAAAATTGTCAACGTTGTAATATTCAGACGTCAGATGTATTGACTCAAGTTTTGTCAGCTTTGTTTGTTCGTTAATAAGTAGAGACAACTCTGTGTTTCACTGACAGCCCAAATTCTCAACTGGCGTGAAAAATTGATTCTTTGAGACACCAGGTAATTTCTCCCCTTCCCCTCAACTTATGAAAAATGGTAGAAACAGCGTTTAACTTCGGCCTGAGCGAAGAACTTTCAATAGCATTCAATTTTAAGGAAAATTTTGGCTTCAAGTCCCAGCGACCTCAAACACAGGAAGAATTTTTGCCTTTGTTTGAGTAGTAAACATTTCAGTATTTCAGTATTAAAACTTTTGACGATAAAAACTTGCGACAAAACGTTGCTTGATAACATTGTAAAATTTAAAAACGATAAAAAGCTATAGAAAGCTAAAATCGACGACGTTTTGACGTTAACATAACGTCATTATAAAGACAAGAACGTATAAAAATAAGTTCTATAAATACTAAAAACGAACAATAAGAGAAAATAATTTGCGGGTTAGACAAAAATTTTAGCACGTATGGAGTCTGTTTGCACGTTCAGATTAGGTTTGAATTTCTTAATATAAAGCATTTCAAACACTAAACAATCAAATTTGCTTTGACACTTTCTCGGAATCTTAAAATGACTATTAAAATTCACTATGAAAATGACTATTAAAACTTGTCGCTCTTGACTTTCCATTGCAGTTCCAGAATGCTTTCACGGTTAAAATTTTACGTTCACTTAATGCGGTTAACGATCATCGACGGATTATGAAACGTGGAGTAAGTGACATTATGGAAATATTACAAAAAAAAGTAAGTGTAAAAACCAGCCAAAGTCAAACGAATTTATTTTTTTGTTTGCCCTCATCTCATCACGAGTCGGTTGCAAAAAAATTGAACGTCTAATTTTGAAAATAAAAAAAAGAAATGAATAAAAGGGAAGAATGGAAAACAATATTTCGACTTAAAAAAATACAGCTCTGTAATTCGACTAGTGCCTTGCATGCTTGTACACTTGATGAGGTAACCCTTTAACAGACAGATTTCGAATGTTGACGGAAGTTGATCAAGCGCTTCCAACCGAAGGAGTTAACTATAATCTCTTGGCCGATGAAAAAAACCAGAAACATGGAGACGCACCCACGCCAGAACAATTTCTTTACCTGTGAAACCAGATATTTCGTTTTGTTTGTACAGTGACAGTTGATTGATTAAATTAATGATTCTCATATTACCTATATAAAAGGGAGGCGATTACACATTAGAGACAATAAACGAGTTGGAATTACGCCTACGTTTTGGTTTATTATATGGCGCCCAACGTGGGGCATTGATACCCTGAGACATAAGACACGAAATGGCCGAAAAACTACCACGTACTCGCGCCAAACGAGGTGGAAATAGGACTGTTATGACAAAACTAATGAATGAAGCGGATGGTCTTCTCAAGGCTGAAACGAGTGATAAGAAACGCCTGAAGGCTATTGCTGCTTCTCTAGACGAGAAGTTAAATTTGGTAAAAACACTCGACGAAGAAATCATAGAGAATTGCGCGGTGGAAGAGGTCGAAGCCGAAATAGAAGAATCGGATGAAATCAATTCACGCGTAATTGATCTATTGCTAGTCATAAATGAAGCGACTGGTTTAATGGATAACAATGACGGACTTTCGGTTGTCCCAACAACGAATATCGACGATACTACGCCCCCTGGTTCTCAACAATCGATTACGCCTTCTGGAACAAATGGAACTTCGACTTTGGCTTCTAAAAATAATGTTCAACTCCAATCGCCCGGGAGTGCAGCTTATGGTGGATTTCATTCTTTTGACGTCGCTTCAACTTCCCACGCTGAAAACATGCAATCATCAGGAAATTCAGGTATGGGCTCTCATTTACATACTAACTTTGGCATGAACGCTAATTCAGTGGCTTATCAGCCTAGAGCAAAATTACCTAAACTAGTGTTACCGAAATTTAGAGGAGAAATTACGCAATGGCAAGGTTTCTGGGACAGCTTTAACAGCGCCATACACGCCAATCCTCATTTGAGTTTAATCGACAAATTTAATCACTTGCATTCACTGTTGGAGGGACAGGCAGCAAGAGCGATTCAAGGGCTAACTAGAACTGAAGCCAACTACAAGTCTGCCATCGAGATATTACACAAACGCTTCGGCAGAGTGCAAAACATAATATCGACTCATATGGATGAAATGCTTAAAATTCCAGCATGTACTAGCGATAAAGCGGCCCAACTTCGTCTCGTTTATGACAAAATCAGCATTAACATAAGAGGTTTGGAATCGTTGGGTGTAAGTTCTCACCAGTATGGGAGTTTATTGATTCCTGTGATCATGTCAAAGCTACCTCATGAAATTAGAATTCAAGTAGCTAGAAATACCGCGAAGGAGGTGTGGGAGATGTCCGACCTGTTAGAAGTGATCCGTCAGGAAGTTGAGGCACGCGAGATTAGTGAAGGTGTGAAGACTAACGTGAGCCTTGAGAAACTCCACCCTAATCATCATAAAACGCCGACCACAAATGCGCTTTTGTCTCAAGATGGCAAACGATTTTCGTCTTCGGGAAATCAAATTAAATGCGTTTATTGTGGTGGATTACATTACTCTGCTTCATGTGAAAATGTGAGTGACCCTCTTGCTCGTTTCGAAATCCTGAGAAAGAGTCGAAGATGCTTCGTTTGTTTGAAACCTGATCACCATGGTGGCTCATGCAAAAGGAACTGTCGACGATGTCAGGGCCATCATCATCAGTCGATTTGCCGAAAATTTGTGCCAAAGAACCCCGATCACAGCCCCGATACGTCTGGTTTGAACGATCACAATTCAAGGGAAGGGCAAAACTCGACTCTTGTGAGTCACACCAGAGAGCCAATTACGAATAAAATAGACCACGCAACAAAACCTGAAGAAGGAAATGAAACTCCATCCTTGGGGAGCACTGTAACCGCAACGTCGACCGCGAGGGCCAAGGGGAGCATTTTGTTACAAACTGCTACCGCGATAGCTACAAACGAAGACCGATCCAAGTCCATTCCCGTACGAATTTTGTTCGACAATGGCAGCCAACGTTCATACGTCACCGACCACATCAAAGCGAAGCTGGGATTAACTGCAACGTCCACTGAGACCCTTCACCTTAACACGTTTGGTGAAAACGCTTATCGTAAACAAAAATGTCAAGTTGTTACTTTGCCACTAAGAAGCAATAAAGATGAGTACGTGGAGATTTCAGCGCTTAATTTTCCAGTCATTTGTTCGCCACTTCCTAAGAGAATAGACGTCACGAAATACCCACATTTGTTAGATTTAGATCTAGCTGACCGTTCTGCGTACGACCTAGACTCCATTGACATTCTCATTGGCTCAGATCATTACTGGGACATTGTCACTGGAGAGTCAATCCGCGGTGAATTTGGTCCCATAGCCATCAACAGCAAGTTTGGTTGGCTTCTGTCAGGCCCTACCGAAGAGCAACATGTCCATGAAATTTCCAATGTCGTCTCGAATCTTATCATCTCTGGTAAACCATTGTTAAACGAAACGAATGAAGCTGAAGAGATCACGTATATGCTGAAAAGGTTCTGGGAAACCGAAAGCATCGGAATCACAGACGACATCCAATCCGCAACACATTTGACACTTAAGGCTAAGCTAAGCGAAGAAATCTCTTTTAATGGTCGTCAGTACGAAGTTGCTCTCCCATGGAAGGAAGACTGCTTGCCGTGTACAACCAATTATCGAATGTGTGAAACGCGTCTGCGATCTTTGCATCATAAATTAAAACACGAGCCGAATTTACTTCACGAATATGACAAGATTATACAAGAGCAAACGCGAACGGAAATCGTCGAAAAGGTGCCAAATTTGAACAATACGAACGAGCTCAATAAAAGGAGGGTTTATTATTCACCTCACCACGCTGTTGTACGAAAGGATAGAGAAACGACAAAGGTTCGCATCGTTTACGATGGATCAGCCAAGAATTCTAAGGAAGAACGCTCTCTGAACGATTGTTTAGAAGTTGGAGACAATTATATTCCCCATATCTTCGACATGTTAACTAAGTTTCGCTGGAATGCCATCGGGCTTACTGCAGATATTGAGAAGGCATTTTTGATGGTGGGCATCAAACAAGAAGATCGAGACATGCTCCGATTTCTATGGTTCGAAGATCCGTTCGCGAAGAAACCAGAGATCGCAGAGTTTCGATTCAACCGACTTGTCTTCGGTCTACGCCCTTCTCCTTCGATCCTGGGAGCCACAATAAGGCATCATTTGCGTTTGTATAAGCAAAGCGAACCGGAGATGGCGGAAATGTTAGAAAGGTCTTTGTACGTTGACGACCTGATTACCGGAACAGAAACTGACGAGGAGGCTCTCGTCGTCTACAAGAAATCAAAACAAATCATGGCCGAAGGCGGATTCAACCTTAGAAAATGGAATTCAAACTCGCGCACCCTGTTGAGAGCGATCGAGAGTGTTGAAATTTCAAGCGGAGCCCAATCGAATCAAGATATTACGACAAAAGACGACGAGTCATACGCCAAATTATCGACTACACCTAGAAGCTCTGAAGTGAAGAACGACACGATTGTCAAGGTTCTAGGACTTAATTGGGACACTGCGTCTGATGAGTTTTTCTTCGATCTCACAGAATTGTACAAATATGGCAGTTCACTTCCGGCAACAAAACGTTCAGTTCTGAAACTGACGGCCAAGATATTCGATCCCATTGGATTTCTGACACCTTTCACCGTTGCAATGAAAATCTTGTTTCAAGAACTTTGCCTAGACAAAATCGACTGGGATAGCGATTTAAAGGGAACTTTGCTCATCACTTGGAATACGCTACTTGAAGAATTGAAATGCCTCAGCAATGTACGAATTCGGCGTTGTTATTTTCAGTCACGACCTGTAGAAATAGAGCTTCATGGTTTCAGCGACGCCTCTCATCGTGCGTATGCAGCAGTCATTTTCATGCGTTCACTCTATCAAGACGGACGAGTTGACGTTCGTTTGGTTGCCTCAAAATCACGAGTAGCGCCGTTGAAGAAACAGTCTATCCCGAGGCTGGAATTACTGGGAGCAGTTCTCCTCGCACGACTTGTTCACAAATTCAGTTCTAACGAAAAACAATTGAAAACAATCAATTGGACCGACTCGATGACTGCCTTGTGCTGGATCAAAAACAAGCGAGTATGGAAACAGTACGTCCAACATCGTGTGGAAGAAATTCGAAAATTGACCTCGAAGGATGAGTGGAGACATTGCCCGGGCGAATTGAATCCTGCAGATATACCTTCTCGTGGTTTGTCCGCTAAGGAACTTTCCACAGATACGACTTGGTGGAATGGCGCAGCATTCCTTTACAAACCAAATTCTGAATGGCCCGTTAACCGATCGACGCAATCCGAAGATAAGGTTGCTCTTGAAGAAGCTATAAAGAATCCACCATCTGTCACTCATTCACTTGTGAATAATTCACACGACACTCCAGAGAGGAGAATCAATCAGATAATCGACATAAGGCGCTTTCACAGCTTAACAAGTCTGCTCCGTGTAACGACCCTGGTTATCAAGTTTGCAAGGAAGCTCAAGAAGCGAGTTCAAAACGAGAGTACCGAAGAAGAAGTGCGTTTAAAGGCCACCGATCTAAGGGAAGCCGAGCATCTCTGGATCAAGTCAGTGCAAGCATCGTCGTTCACCAAGGAAATCGAATTCCTTCAGCGCGAAGATCACAAGTCGACCCCGCCAACGTATGTCACACAGTTTGGCTTATACCTACAAGAAGGCGTTGTTAGATGTAAGGGGCGATTGAACAATTCACCATTACCTGAAAATTCAAGGAAACCTATCCTATTACCAGCAAGCCATGAATTTGTTCAGCTACTGATAAGGCAGTCACACGAATCTACTCAACACAGTGGAATACGAGATACTCTGACAACATTAAGGGAACGGTTCTGGGTGCTTCGTGGACGAGAAGCCGTGAAGAAATTTATTCGAAAATGTGTAACATGTCGCAAATACGAAGGCATGCCTTACAGCTCTCTGCCGCCTAACGATCTGCCTGAAAAAAGAGTATCCGAAGATCCTCCGTTTACGCATGTTGGTCTCGACTTTGTTGGGCCACTGTTCATCGAAACCAAGAGTCCTGAAGTTGAACGCAACGAATCGAAGGTTTACATATGTTTGTTTACATGCGCGTCAACAAGAGCTGTACACTTAGAAATATGTAGAAGCCTTAACGTTCAAGATTTTCTGCTAGCCTTCAGACGGTTTGCCAGCCGAAGAGGTCTACCCGCGACTCTTACATCGGATAACGCCAAAACATTCAAGTCTTCGTGCAAGGAAATACGCAAGATTGCACGATCAGACGAAGTTTGGCGATACCTAGTAAACCAAAGAATTTCCTGGCATTTCATTATTGAAAGGGCCCCGTGGTGGGGAGGTTTTTGGGAGAGATTGGTTCGTAGTATTAAAAGACCTCTAAAGAAGGTCCTTGGTCGTTCGACTCTCAATTTCGAAGAACTCCGAACTGTGCTAGTGGAAATCGAGTCAGTAATCAATACAAGACCCATTACATACATGTACGACGACGCAGATTCAATTTCTTACCCTTTGACACCTTCGGATCTTATCTATGGTCGCCGGATCAGCTCAACGCCAAACAGCTCACATTACGAGATCATTAGTACCTACAGGTCATTAACAAGAAGAGCTCGACATCACAAGAGTTTACTTCAGCAGTTAACTAAGCAATGGAGAAGAGAGTATCTTACTAGTTTACGAGAGCAGTCGAGCGTTGGAAACAAGGGAAATGGTGCTCGAGAAATATCGATCGGAGATATCGTGTTGCTGAAGAACGATTCGACGACAAGATGTTATTGGAAACTGGCGAAAGTAGAAGAACTTATTCCTGGAACCGATGGAAGGATTCGTGCCGCTATCGTCAAGACAACAAGCAGAAATAAACGTCCTGTTTATCTTCGAAGAGTAGTGCAACATTTGATTCCAATTGAAGTAAAGGCGATCAATGAAGTCACACATTCAACGCAACCCACTATTGTTCAACCAGATAATCAAGTTATGCGAGATAACATTGCGAGACCTCGACGCACCGCAGCGGTTGTTGGAGAAATCAGCAGACAATTGAACAGTTCGTGAATAATTGAACATTGATTTATTTTCATTTCGTGAATTTTGAAAGTTTCTCACGCAGTGAATAAACTTTGGGGAGTGTCGGAAACATGGAGACGCACCCACGCCAGAACAATTTCTTTACCTGTGAAACCAGATATTTCGTTTTGTTTGTACAGTGACAGTTGATTGATTAAATTAATGATTCTCATATTACCTATATAAAAGGGAGGCGATTACACATTAGAGACAATAAACGAGTTGGAATTACGCCTACGTTTTGGTTTATTATACCAGAAGCGCAAAAGCCATTAGTTAGCATCTGACTTGCTAATTTCGAGTTTTCACACCATAAACAAATGACACTCTTCACCTTCACATGGCGTTGGAACGGTAGATATTAAAAACACCTTAACTTACGTTTCTTTACCAGATGAAACGAATTCATACAAACTGATGGGTTAAAAAAAGTAAATAAATAGATTTTTAGTGACATCCACATGTCGTCCTTCTTGTATCGCTGACGCTCATTTTGTCGATTCAAGTTGTTCTGTAGGCAGTCTCTTATCTTGGAATATCATCACCCCGAACTCACTCACTTCTTAAGACCTTAAAAACGAGAATAATTGCAGTTTCGATATTTATACCTATTGGAAACTATAAAAGATTATGCTTCTCTAAATTCTATACAGCGACGCTATCGTCTCTGAGTCTATCACAAACTTACTCAGCGGAAACCGGACATATTATTTCGACGCCAAATTCTTGATCAGGCGGTGATACACTTACCTTTCCAAACTAGAAACGTTTATTACTGATCAGTTTGGCGTAGAACAACGAGGTCGTGTCGAACTTACATGAATGCGCTCAATAAACAGGTAGACACATTCTCAGTTGCGAAATTATATATCAAGCTCATTGGTTTGCGCAGCTTTAGAGATATCAATAATTAAGAGTGCTTTGCGTCAGAAAAGGTAGATGTGTTTTTACTTAGCTCTATCTGACGGCGTATTAAAAATTCCCACCCTACATAAACAGAGCACTCATTATTCCTCCATTGTACTGAACTTTGAATAATAAGTAGTGCCCACCTGCCACAAAAAAATTACCAAATTGCAGACAAGTACTTTCTCAGTTCATACAGTCGCTGCAGTTAAAATTAGTCATTTCGCACGAAGTTTCTCCTTCCTAGTTGTTGGGAATGAGGTAAAACAGATCGCCTTTACTCTATGTCAAGATTTAGTCGCTGCCAAAGTTCTACGAGCTACAGTTTACAAAAAACGGTTTTGCAATGGTGCAGCTGATCCTACTGCAGCTTTATGAAGTACAAAATAGGCATGATTATTGGCAAAGATCCTTCCTACGGCCCTCTCGCCGTCCAAAATTTCCTGATCCCTGTTATCATATCTTTCTTTGTGCTAGGCTTCATACCTAAATGAAATTCTAACCATACACCAAGAAAGGAGCTTCGTACAAATTGTCGTGACGATCTGAAGTAACAATACTTTATTTCAGAACAACATGCAAATACATAATTATTACGAAAAGGATACCCAGAGGTTGGCCCTATATCAAGGGTCTCCTATTTATGTGAAAAATCTTACAGAACTAGTTAATAAAAATATAAAAAAGTCAAATAAGAAACAGCTAAATATCAATTATAAAATGACGATTCAATAAATATTCATATGTTTCTTCAATTTTGATTTAAACTCACGAACGTTAGGGCTGTCAAAAAAATTAAATAAATTAATAGGAAGACTATTCCAGGGTTTGATAATTCTGACAAAGAAAGAATTTTTGTAACAGTTCAGTTTTGCGAGTTTGAGTTGTAGTTTATATGGGTGGTTAGATCTCGATTTAGTGTTTTTACAAAGTTCAAAATAGTCGCTGAAATTCAATCCATTTAGATTGAATACAGTTTTATAACATTCCACTAAGGAAAGGAAATCTCTCCTTTGTACTAAAGAGTTCCATTTAAGAATTTTACACCTCTCCGTATACGCCATCTCTTGTCTTCTTTGGCCTAAGGCAATTCGCGAGGCTCTTCTTTGTATCTTCTCAATTTCATCGATGTCTTTGATGAGGTGTGGTGACCACACCGGGCAGGCGTATTCCAAGATTGGACGAACCAAGGTTTTGTACAAGTTTGAAAAAATATCTTTGTTTTTACCGCCTACTGTGCGTTTAAGTAAGCCAAGAACCTTATTTGCTTTGTGAACTATTTGTTCAACATGTTTTGACCATTTCAGATCACTAGTCATAATAACTCCAAGATCTTTGTAATTAGATACATTCCTCAACACTGTACTCGATATATTGTACCGTGTGGACTTTTTGTCTCTGTTATGTGTAATTCTCATGACTTCACATTTGGTAGAATTAAATTTCATTTGCCAACGATCCGCCCATAGGTCGAGGGTGGTCAGATCTATCCGTAAAGCAATAGAATCATCGATATTATTTATCTGTCGGTAGATTTTGGTATAGTCGGCAAATAATTTGGCAGTAGACGTGATGATGCCAGGTATTTCGTTCACATAAATAAGGAACATAACCGGTCCCAGTACTGAGCCTTGAGGGACACCAGATGTAACTGGTGACCAATCCGAGTACGATCCACGTACCATAACTCTTTGTTTTCGATTGGTTAAGAAGTTCTTGAACCACAGGTGCAGCTGCCCGTCTATCCCGTACCTATTGAGTTTTAAAAGTAGGCGCTCATGAGGGACACTGTCGAACGCTTTTGACAGGTCCAGAAATATTACATCAGACACTTTAGACGAATTTCTTGTTAAGCACCAGTCATTATAACAGCTTAAAAGTTGTGACACTGTCGATCGGCCTTCCAGGTATCCAAATTGGCTTGGGTTTAGTAGTTGGTGTTCCGTCCAAAATGAGACAAATCTCGATTTCACAATCTTCTCCGCCGTTTTACTGATGATAGATGTTAGCGAGACCTGGCGATAGTTTTCCTTTTTATATTTTGGTCCCTTTTTATAAATTGGAATAACGTGTGCAATTTTCCAGTCGTTGGGTAGTGAGCCGGATTGGAACGACATGTTGAATAAGTTACAAAGTGACGTAGATAGTTCCAGTGCACATTCTTTTAGGATACGAGGCGATAATTTATCAGGACCTGGGGATTTGTGTATGTTTAGGTTTTTCAGATGTTTTTCCACTTCGCTAGGTGTGCATAATACATTGCACAACTTTTCATTGAGAACATGATCAAATTCCGGAAGGGACTTTTGTTCTTGTGTAAATACTGATGCAAAATATGCGTTCATATGTTGTGCAATCTCCTGATCCCCAGTAATTTCTACACTTCCATCTTTTAGGAACAATAGGTCGTTAGTTCCTTTTCTTATTGAACGCATGTAGTTCCAAAAAGGCTTGGAATTATTCTCTACCTGCAATTTATCTGCGAGTGCCTCAAGATGTCTCCATTTGGCTGAGTTGCATTTCTTTTTCAAAGAATTGTTCAAAGTACGATAGGCGGCCCAGTGATTTTCATTGTTGGATTTTTTTGCTTTTTTATAAAGGTGTTTCTTTTTCCTGCACAGTTTAATTAAATCCTTCGTAATCCATGGAGCGATGTTTTTTCTTCTATGCCGGTACTTGGCAATACTTTCGTTTACCGCTGCAAAATAAAGATCTTTCCATGCTTCCCAGTTAGCATTTATGTCCTGTTGTTCTATTGTAAAGTACCAGGGTGAATAACTGAACAAAGATCTTAGATGATTCCAGTCTGCCTTGTTGAATGCATAATTTTCTTTAGTTGAGATCCGTTGTTGGTAGGGGCGAGTGTTTACGATTAATGTTATTGAATTATGATCGGATAATGGTTCACCGACTTCCAAGTTATTTATCGGGTCGATGTTAGTCGTTAGTACTAGGTCTAATATGTTGTTTCCACGAGTAGGCTCGTCAACCATTTGATACAAGAAATGGTCTTGAACTATTTCAGACAGGAGGTAGTGATGCTCAGATGATTTAGTAGGATGGTTCGTAGACCAATCAAACTCGCTTAGGTTAAAATCTCCAGTAATGAGAAGATCTGTGGTTGTAATCGAAGAGGCTTCAAGTCACTATTTGGCGGCCTGTAAAATGTTCCAATCGTTAATTTCTTCCCTCCGTCCGTGATTATATCAACAAATAGTTACTCAGAAGGTAGATCTTGGTGTTCTCGTATTGAGGTGATTATGTCTTTCTTCGTCGCGATCAAAACACCACCGCCATGTCTAGCTCCATTGCCGGCGCGGTCTTTCCGGTAGACAGTATAATCGCTACCAATAACTTCCTCACTTGAAATCGAACAGTCTAAATGCGTCTCAGTTAGAACAACGATATCCGCTTGACTATTAGCCAGTTGCAATTGTAATTAGGTAACTTTGTTGACAATGCTCCTGGCGTTTGTGTAGAATACCTTCAACTTCGAAGTGTGATTCTGTCTTCGAGGTCGTGTCATGCCGTTAGGTGCGTAACCGGGATTTATTTCAACATCACCACTGTGTAGGATCTTGAAAACAGCTGGGTTAAAAGCACAGGAGGCATTTGAATAGTATTTAAAACGCCTCGAGAGGAACTTTGAACGCTGGAGGCTCCTAAATTTTCGAAAGTTACCACGTGTAACGACAGCCGTAGCACCAACGTCTACATTTGCACTGAAAAATACTCGTGGCCAAGAAACGATCTTTCCTGATTGTGCACGATGGTAATAATGGTCGAAGAGGCCATTGTGCAAATTGCCCAAAGAGGCCAAGAATATCGCCAAGAAAGCTGTAGTCACGAGAGCACAACCTTCCGCCATAATGTATTCACATGGACT
The DNA here is from genome assembly GCF_964205215.1 of Stylophora pistillata. Classification (NCBI taxonomy): domain Eukaryota; kingdom Metazoa; phylum Cnidaria; class Anthozoa; order Scleractinia; family Pocilloporidae; genus Stylophora; species Stylophora pistillata. Next base: position 3,577,312 of record NC_142526.1, on the reverse strand, counting down.
TACTTGCTAGTTCGGCTCTTCAGTACTGATAAAAATTAAAAGTATCATTTCCTTTAATTCTAGTGCGCTTGCATGCTTGTATTGCGTGTTCCAACCACATCCTTATCGAATAGCAGCTTTGGTCTTTTGTTTCCTGTCACGAATCTCTAGTGGTGATTAAAGATTATAATCGGATTATATTCGGTCATATTGATGTCGAACAAGGTAAAGCAGTCAGCGCTAAGGAAATAAGTGTCGTGCACAAGTCTTAGATGACGAACAGTGATGAATGTCTGACAGTTTACGCTTGCGGTCGGATGTACGTATCTAGGGCGTTTATGGGTGTAGCAATAAAACTAGGAAACCTTGTTACATTAGAGAAGAATGATTAGAACAGTTGTGATGTGCGAAAGTATGACTGCAATAAAGTGAAGAAAGCGACACACACAGTCGTAAGTGTTTGTTGAACCAGCGAGCATGGAGGTATTCCTAACGCAGTGGAAAATTCCCCAAAACCTGACCTTTCGCCTTTCTGTCCCCTTTAATGTATCTTGCATAGCAGAGGTCGCGCCAACCACGCAAGTTACTTTTATGGTGAGGACCCTTAAGTTTGTGATAATGCTTTCAAGACATAAGGTAGTACCCAGAATACATAAAGCAGAATTCATCGTGAATTTAAGTAGGAAGGAAACCAGAAGGCTTTTGACAGCGCCGAAAAATGGCACTGAGATTTTTTTTAGATGTTGTGATAAATTTTACTGTAGTATAGTTTACTTAGTTCTTCTTCCTTAGATGATATAACGGTGAATTCCTGCGCGATTCCGTTTATGTGAAGACTAGAGTGTTTAGAAGACGCATGCACTCTGTAGAGATATCGATCTTGTTGAATAGCTCCTTAAGAAACGGAAGGCTAACCTAATTACACCTTAGAAATCAAATTTGTCTTTCAATTTTCTCTCTTTAATATTAGGTTTCTTATTCTGCTCTTGCTGGATCTTGCTTCCCAGTATTTCGAATGAGCCAGATGTTAAAATAATCCCATTGATTTTTAAAGACTTTGAATGTCATATTCGATATAGAAAAAACTGTGAGGTCACCATAGTTAATACCTGTAACTATTGTAAATATTGATTGGAACTTTTCTAAAATTTCAGTTATTTTCAATAGTAAACAGATTGTTGAGTGTTATAATTTGAACGCATTTATTTTACAGAAAAAAATCGCAATAGATGACCGCATTGGAAAATGTAAAACAAAACACCAAAACAAAACAATTTCTCGCAAATTCAGGAAACTTCTCTTCTCCTATTGCTAAGTCCTTTTGATTCATAAATTGAAAGCATTTGTCTTTCTTTGAACACAGCCAACATTTTTCAGTGCATGTCAATATACAAATAATAGCAATATGTTATTAAAACTGGTAGGTTTGATGTGTGATTTAGTTACGCGAGGTCCAATTACTTTTCTTTAACTTACAATACACCAGAAAAAACTTTTCCGAATGACATCCTTTTCCAGCTACTTAGTCTGTTTAGAAAGAGCAAAACGGTCCTAACAGTGGCAGTTCTTTTCAATTACTGCAACTCAAAAAGTCTCCAATAATGCCCCCATCTATTTTTTCCTCCAACCTTTAGTAAACCAAAACTACAAAATATGTCTTTTGTTCCAGCATTGAGCATAATTAGCATGCTTAGAGACCAAAATGATATAAAAAGCATTTACCAATTAAACTGAAATCTTCCCGCTGCGGGTATTGAACGATGAACAGGTAAAAATCGGTTTTCTCCAAGCACGCAGCCAAGGTCATGTAACACGACTTATTAAAATCTAATTGGAGATAAACTTTTGCATGTATTGGGTCTGATTCTTATCATTTGTGTCATTCTTGATCATTCTAATCTATAGCATGTAACGTGTTAATTGTATCAAACTAGGCCAATCTTCTTGATTGTTCTAGCAAATTTATGAAACCCTAAATTAGTGAATGATGAAACTGCGGCAAAAAAAAAAACTAATTAACCGTAGCTTGAGGTACTATAAACAAATAAAAGTATTCTGATGAGAGTTGAAAAGTTTACATGGAATGTTTTCAATTGCATTTTACATGCCATCTGCTTCTACCTTCAAAGAGAGGTTTGTCAAAAACACTTCTATATTCCGTTTTATCTCCTCGACCAGGAAACTCCTCGGAATGACCATGTCCCACTTGCATGAAACCAATTTTCAAGTCCAAGTGTTTTCCGAAGATGGTGCAGAAGTAATTTCGAACGTCGCTTTGGAAAACGGAACCGGGTTTAAAAAATCCAGTGAAGAGGACCACGAGAACAACAATCAAGAGCAACGCCGCAGAGAGTTGTCTCCCATCTTTCTCCCAGTTTTAAGGTTCATGAAAATAGGCGGGCAGTGCTATGGAGACCTTTCGCTCAATGAATCAGTGCTTCATAGATGCATCTTTTCTCGTGTTTACTGTGCAGCGGTGGTGCTGGGGCAATGGTTTGTAGCTATGCAGGCTGTCACGAGTCTTTTCTGTGAAGGGTTTGCACATCTGACCACATTTTACTTCTTGTTGATCTTGAGCATTTGGTATGTGCAATCCGCAGTGGTAACAACAACATGTCTTTTCATTTTTCCCAAAAAGCCGAGAAGACCATCTCGCTTTACGAAATTTGTCAATAACTTGCTCGCGCAATCATCAATCTTAAGAATATCAAAGAGGTCTAGATTAGGTTTCCTTTTGGTTCTTGCATGTGTCTTTTGTACCTGTAATGCTGTATGCCTTGGTTTTGTTGACCTATATGCACGTAGTTCGGTGACCCGTTCTTGTCCCTGGAACGGAGTATTTGTATATCGTATAATCCACTATATTTATTGGGCCTTCAACGCCTTTTCGTGGGTTTTCCCATTCTTGTTGTTTTATGTCGCATGTGAGATTTTGGTCAACCTGTTTGCCACTTTAGAAAAGAAAATTTCCGCAGAATGCCAAAATGAATTAAGTATTGCGACTTTGAGAAAGGAACATTTACGACTTTGTGAAACAGTCTCTCTGGCAGACAGAGTCTTCTCCCCAATCCTTTTGACGACAGTTGCCATGGATATTCCTTTGCTATGCATTAATTTTCATCAGGGGGTTAAATCGCACTCTTTAACTAAAGAAGACATCACATTTGTGATAAGTGTTCTGTATTGGTGGATTGGCACAGCAACAAAGTTGACCTTAATTATGGTTTGTGGCGTTAGAGTTAACCAGAAGGTAACATTTAATACTGCTTATTTCAGTTCCACTGTTTCTCATTGTTCTTTGTCTCTCTTAAATATTCTCATAATTTACCTGTTTTTGTTTGAAGTTTCTTTAGTTCAGAGTGCCTGTTGTTCTAGAATTGTTCATAGCAGTTCTCTCTGTATCGTCCTCTGTCTCCTGTTCATTGCCTTCTACTGTAACAAAAAGGAATACGATCCAAATAATTAATATCTTCACCTTAAACCTAATAACATTTTCTGCATTAATCTTTTCCTTGTATAGCTATTAAAGGTCTAGGCAAAGGATGAAGGCATATTCACTATTTACCCCTCCTATGGGTATCGAAGAGTCTAGAGAAGAGGCGGTGACGATACAGTGTTAGATCATTAGTAGTATTTATTATTGTGCATGTGCATATGTTTGGGGCTTACATATATATGCAATCGCAGGTCCTAGTTTAACAGTTTTTCATCTTGCAATCGGTCAGCAAGTTAAAGAACTAAATGTAGTATTTTTAACATATTCTCGTCGTTAGAGACTCTTTTATTTAAAGACTGTGTTGTTATGTCAATATAGATTCATGGCTTTTACAACACTTTGCAATTTTCCAACGTCTCGGAACCCAACGAACATTTCGAGGTACGTTCTTATGTGAATCTATCTCTACAGTCCGTGAAGGGAGCACCCTTGTGTTAAGGATATCACAAAAGCAACCGAGGTAATAGCTGAAAATCAATATTTCATTTAAAAAGGAACAGGTCATGATAAAACAAGCTGGTAAAACGAAATAACTTTACTGGTGAGACAGGATTGATGCGACAAAATCAGAAAGTAAAATTCCCTATTCTGAAGAAAATGCCAGGTGCGTGGGCCTTCTATTCAGAGTTCTTAAACAAAAAATGGGGGGGGGGGGGGCAAGAGAGAGGGGATGGGGAGAGCACTTTCGAACGTAAGAGTATACCTTCTAAATGTACTGAATTCTAGATGTGCTTTCTCGTATTTCCATCTTAAATAAATATCAGCTGCTGCATTTTCTGATGCACCTTCGTGGGGACTCAATTGGAATGTCCATAGGGGGTTTGGCAGTGATATCAAAGTCTCTCGCACTATCGGTAAGTGAACTAACGACAACCTATATATACCACGCAAGATAGATTTAAGGATTCTAAATTCTAAACTCTAGATTAAAGCTTCTAAGAGTTGTGAACTCAGTATTTTACCTTTAAATACTAATAAGCTACGATAACAAGAAAAGGATTCCCATTCGGGCAAACACTGTAAATCAGATATTTACATCTCCATCGTATGTTCTTAGTCAAGTGACGTAAGAACCCCAGACATAAGATTTACATCAAGAAATTAAGATTTACATTAATATCATAATGCTTCCGAACTTCGGAAGGATTCGTTAGTAGAAATGCTCATGTCGATTAACTGATTCTCGATACTTAATAGTTTTCCTTTCTTCTTTTTCTTTTTCATTTTTCTACAGCTTGTGGGTGTAATCATCTCATATATTGCCGTGTTAGTTACTCTGCCAAGTTGAAATGATGGGCCAAGGAAAATAAATAGCGCAAGAAGTACAGAAGAATTGTAGTTTCTCAGAGTATTGAGGATAATTCTAATAATTATTTTATTAATTATTACGTAATTATGAAACCAAGCTTCACTAGTTGTTTTAATTTGTTGTCGCTATCAATAGTTGCAAAATCGAGAATCGCGCAAGGAGCCAGATAACGACGCCTTCTTTTCTTATAGACGAAGGGAGAAAATCTACGGAATACAAAGTTATGAAGGAAAGTAAGACAAGTACAGAAACGATTCAGAGCGATAATTGAAACGAAAGTGGAAGAAAATGGTTAAAACAGAGATAAACTCGTGTCATACCAAAAACAAAACTGAAGCAGTATCACATATCGCGATTAAAACTAACCAAAACTAATGAAAACTAACCAAAAAAGTAAAAGTATCTATACAGAATAGATTGACAAAACTGGCATGGTGATTTAAGAGCCAGCATAAACTGTAAATAAATGTGATCTAAACCTACATATGCTGCTCTGTTGGGAAGAACTGAAAGATTGCTCGAAGACGAGGGTAGTCATGAGCCATTTGACCTTTAACTACAGACCTACACTTTGCGTTTCTTTGAAATCAAATCAGATGCGGCAAAATCAGGCTAATTTGCTCGTTAGAATCGGAATCGAAACTAAATTTCCCTTCACTCAAGAAATCAAAAGGTGTGTTTTTAAAGGTATATGAAAGATAAATATCCTTAAAAGATACAGTTTATTTACAATTATGACCAAAGGAAAAGACGCAAAATTAAACAGCATTCAGAAAATGCAGATACAACATTTACAAAAATTATCGGTTCTGGCGCCATATGATCGGCCATCCTAATTTTCCTTTTTTCCACGAAAAAGGAAGCGGAAATGACTCTTTCTACTTCTTTTTAGCCCAGAACCTTCACCATAATTGCTGAATTTGATTTATTAAATAAAAGTGAATTTAGTTGTTTCAAACGGTCATTGTGCCCGAAATGGGACATTTGCTTACTTTTCATGTTTATTGCTTTGTATAAATCGCTAACCATCATTCGATTTGGTATCCTTTAGTGACTTCGTCTACCTCATTCGCGCTAAGAATCCTTTTTTTATTTTCTATTTTCCGCATTTGGTTCCGTTTCATGAAAGCAAAATGGAGTTCATTTAAGATAGCCATGTAGCCGAGCTAGTTGATGTCATATTATCACATTCTACAAGAGATTGCTCTCCGCTTTATACTTTATAGTGATGACTCGAAAGTGTTGGTCACCCAAAGAGTTTTTCATACAATGACTATTGTTATCACTTGCATATTTTTTGCTGCAGTTACTATTGTTATGGTTTATACTAATCTGTATGTATTTTCCGAAACGCAGCACCAAAAGAAACGAATCAACACCTATTAAATATCGCAAGAAGAGGTTAAAAAAATCAAGAAAGACAGGAGGGCAGCAAACGCGGATTCCATTGTCTTGGTTGCGATAATACTAAGTTATTTGTCTTCGATGTTGGGTGCGATTGGTACATTGGTAAGATCGTCATGAAACTCCAAAGGCGATTTCAAAGCAAATAGTGTCATAGTTGTCGTTGTTAGCTGGCGAAGTGGTAGTGTTTTTGGGTTCTCTTTCCAACCGTATCATTTACAGCTGGCGATTTAAGAAGCTACGTCGGGCGTTTTGCGAGATTTTACGTCTTGAACAGACCTAGGTACTAATAATGCAACTTATCTCCCCATTAAATCATCTCACTGAATCGCAAATGTAAACTCCGTTTTTAATCTAATTGTTTGAACGTGTGGAATAAGGAATGTAGCAAGAAACAAAGTTTGTAACCGTTGAAGTAAATCGCATCTGCTTAGGAAAGCTTGTTTATCCAAATGCACTGTACAATAATGGTGGTTTGAAACATCGTTCATGCAAATATAAGCAATGTCAATTATAAGCCGCTTGGAATCGATATAATAGCTGTCTCCAACCCCTAACGTTGTCAAAGTGCCACATATCTTGCGTCGATCATTTTCTAATTTAAATGATTCTGCAGTGAACTAGAACAATTAAGAGCCTAGTGGATTTTCCAGCCTCATAGTGAGTATTTTTTTCTTTTTAAAACAACAACTTTATTCACCCTTATGCTTGAAAAGATTAAGTTACGTTCAAGATACGTTGGAACCTGTTTTGTTTAGCTAAGAGAGGCAGGCTCCAATATGAAAAAGTCGACTAAATTTTAACAGTGAAAGAATAAGCTGAATCTGCTTTTAAATTAAGTGGTAATAACACGATCTCGACCAATAAGTTGCCTTTAAAGATTTCGCTAACTCGAAGAGTTATTGCTTTTCCAATCTAAAAATTTAAATCGACCTTAAAAGATTATAGAACCTACTCTCAAAAGAAATTGATTAGCGCGATTTTCTTTTAACAAACCCAAACTTCAAAATATCTAATTTATTTAATGCAGGTGTTAAATGTGTGACTCAACAGTCAACAATAAGGTGTGCCCTCTTCTCCTTGGCCCCTGAGTGTATCATTGTGGCATTAAGAATTCTTTTTTATTTTTCCGATGCTTGAAATCTTTTTCCAAGGTTGTATTTACTTTGGTATAGACAGCAAAACGGTGAAGTAAGAGATGATCACTCCGGCAATCTAAAAAGAGACAATAAATTGGTGTAAACATGAAAATATATTTAAACCAAAACTATGGAAGGTATTGAAAACTGCGTCCAAATGGACCTACCGTCAGAGACAAGGACTTTCTAATGACCACAAGACCACCGATTGAAATACCCTTTGGATCTCCTTGGAGGTCAAGCATGAAAATCACCAACTAAAAATTGAAAAAACAAAATAATAAAGAAAGCCTAATGAACAATAAATTTCAGTTTTACTCACACAGAAGATATCGACGAACACGGAGATAGAAGTAGAATTCTCCTTTCCTCTTGTTAAGAAAGCTCTCTTGAGTGAGAAATATTGGACCAGGCTATCTGTTCCTGGAGGTCCCACTTAATTATCGTGACCATTCTAGCAAATTATGGATATACGTCGTAACAAATTAAAAAAAAAGTGTATCAGTTCTTTGTCAAACTACGTTTGAAGCTATCATGATTTCGATTTGCATGATGGCCGGACTAAATGGTTTTTCAAGAAGAAAATTATTCATTGTGGTAACTTTCTCGTAAATGGAATATAGAGTTACCTTTCCTTCGTCCTCCTTTGCAATAGGAGTGGTTCTGAAAATCTTTTGAAAACTGTGAATCTGCAACATGAGAGTAAGAAATTGAATTGCATTGCAAAGTGAACTGGTGGATGAGCAAATACAAATTAATGAGATTGATAAACGTTTGTAACTGGTGCTGCGTAGCTATCAGTAAAGATAAGCAAACTTTTCAAGCTAGACCCATCTTTTGTATTTTATTAAAGTTTATTGAGTGCTCAGGTATGTAAGTGAAAGCATGACTGAGATGGAACTGAAAAGATAAAATTCATCAGCCATTGTCAATGTAAATTTAATTGTCACCGTAACCGTCACCATCGTCCTTGCAGTATTTTATAATATCGACATCGTCATCATCATTATCCCTGTCCTTTCCGTTGTTGCTGTCGTCTTAGTTGTTGTTGTTGTTTTTTTTAACGCGGTTTTTGTTATTCTAATTACTATTCCATCCTTACGCCCAGATTGTTAATATATCTAATTAACTGTTAATTGTTAATATATCTTGTTAACTGAGAAGAAAGTGCTGCCTTTGTAATAATATCTGCATATGGTTAGACCTTCTAGTCTTCTCGAATAGGGACGATAAATGGAGGTCCTGTCTCCTGCAGGGTTGGGATAGGAGACCTTAATTTCCCACACACGAGATAACTGTGTGATGGATGTCCTCCCCGGGGTGGGATGGGTGGGTAAAAATGGGGTTAGGTGTCAATGGCAACGAAAGTTCTGTTCCTTTCTCCTGCCATTCCTTTGGCGAATGAATTAAACTAAACTAAAATAAACTAAACTAAACTACATCATTGTCATTGTAACTGCAGTGATCGTAACCTCACAACACCACGATGATAAAGACGATTTATTCGGTACGAATGATTTTGACGGTATTTGGGTTGAAACTTAAAACAATAAATGAATACGAAGTTACAACAATTGACTAGTAAAAGTGACAGGAAAGAAATACACTGAACCACTGAACAAACTCGAAATGACAATACTTACATTGTTACGATTTCTACGAAACTGCTGGACGAAAATAAACTGCCCAAAGGCGAAATAAGGATAAACTGGAGTAACTGCTTATAGCGAACTACTGTATGACTAACGGAAGACTAAACTCTGAACTGAGAAAAACTAATTTATATATGCGAAAACGAATAGCTAACTTAAAGTGCAATTAACGCCTATATTACCAAAGAAACCAATTAACGAAGATACGTGACATAGAAACAACAGAAGCTAACTAACCAATGGAAAAAAATCTAACGAACGACGAGAAACAGCGACAACACAAGGAGACACCCTAATGATTGATTGAATGAGTAAAATGAAAAAAAAATAACATTCAGCGCGCTAAGACCCTACAGTCATCATCATCATCATCATCATCATCATCATCCTTATACCTTTTCGTTTACTTTGGATCCGAATAGCAAGATAATTGTCATGAGACAAGTTGAAACAATAAGCCAAAACAGATTATTTCCCATCATCAGGGTCTTGTTTTCTGCATTTTCCTGGAGTAGATAAACAATCAAGTACGAATTGAAGCAGATCAAGGGGATGTACAAGCTCACCATTCCAAGGAGAAAAGGCGAAAACATCTCATCGGCCAGTTCCACCACTTCGCACAATTTTTGATGCCCTATCTGGAGAGGCCTTATATCCAGTTTTGCAAAATGCAATAGCTGTTGTGACATTTTCTTGGCCAAGTCATCAAACAGCTCCACAATTATGAGACAGGTATTACAGAAAAAGAGAATTGGAAGCAACCACACACCAACACCAATTACAAGAAAAATTTGGGAGACTATCGCAAAGACGGGTGATTCATTGAAAGGCTTGAAACTGGCAAGATTTATATCCAGTTTGAAATATGTTATCAAGGCACCTACATTGGCACCGATCATCACGGCAAAAAAGACAATTATGCCTTGACGTGACTTACTTTTCGCCTTTTTTAAACTTGCATTACCTTTGATGTGGACCATACTGTGAACAAATCTCCGAAATCGAGAATCTCGTGTGGTTTTCAAACTTGACACCATCAAGAAAATGATTTCACTCAGTGCAACAAGAAGGCACCAAGCGCTAAACAATAATTTAATAAAGATATTCTTGGGGTCTAAAAAACAACCAAGAAGAGCTAAAATGAAATTATACAGCAAACCAGTAGCCACAAGACCACAGTGCAAGAGTGAAAGACATTCCCTCATAAGGAAGCGACCAGAGTTACTTGTGAAAGACTTCTGATTGGTATCGCCATAATATACTCCAAACAACCTCATCAGCTTAAGCACTGGGCTGTATATTTCATCAATTGCTTTAAACAGGTGTTCATTCACACTTTCTGACTCGGTAGATAAACTGGCCGTCTCTGAAACCTCACTCATCGTAGTTACTCGCTCGGAAGTGGAAATCATGTTATCTGGGAGCGTAGGTGTCACTCTAGCAGGCATCATTATCACAAAAGCGATCTAGCCACGAGGACAACTTTTATGATACCACGTTGTTAACGATAGTTCGTTCAGTGTACCCAGCTTTCCTTCAGCTCTGTTATAACCTATGAAGCTAAGGACCTCCCTATTCATATTCATATATGGAATTATTCTCCTGGGGTGTCATAATATTTACCTACTAGTCCATGGGATGTTTGATCATGCAAACAGAATTTTAATTAAGAAAAATCAATTACATTCAAAATTTAAATGGATTAATAGTTGGAAAGTCAAATTTTAATCATGTTTACAAAAAATTGAAGAAGGCATGACAAGGTTCAACTGGGTAGCCTGAGAAATTCTCAGATGATGAACTTCCAAATCTGATTGACCTCAGCAGTGAACAATGGAAACATAGCGTGTTTCCTTTACTACTTTCCTTTGTTTTTATCTTCTTTTGTCAACCTATGATCAGGTTCGGCAGATTTTAGCTGCATACCTCTCTTTTTTTCAATTACATGAAATGCATAGCATATGGCATTATGCACATATGACATACGCGCATATGTATCAGTACTGGTTCAATTTCGAGTGAAGGGATAGTCTTGACGGAAAGCACAGAATTTCAACATTGTTATCAAATATTTGCAACTCTCTTTGTGAAGCATCACGGTCGATAGTTTCCCCTTACATAGGCAGTGGTACCTTTTTAAGATAGACGCTCTTTGCTAGCAGCCCTGATCGAAAAAGGAGTTCAAATCTAGATCTCCTCAAAAAAAGGCAATTTCGAAACCCGCAGTGTTTCAATAAGAGCTCTGCAGGATTCGTGAATGTTGTAGACTGAAGAGAACAAAGTATGCTTGAGAAATTATCCCATGCACTCACACTGGACTTAATGCAAACTAGTCTATCAGTCCGCGATCGACCAGGCGAGCTAAATCTATTTAGTAAAAAAATTCACAAATTAAAATAAAGTATGCAACTCGTGTAAGACATTGCGTGAAATTGTGTATTCGATTTTCAGGTTTTTATAATTTTTTTATTCGATTTTCAGGTTTTTATAATTTGGTAACTTAATTGTAAAACCCCAAGCCAGAAGTGAGAGGGGAAAGCAAAACATTAGTAAAATTTCTTCAACAGAGTTCATCTTCACAGCTGTTTTACATTACCTTTAAGAATGTGAGTTGAACCTAGGCCAAACAGCCATGCCTTGATTAATGCTCGATATAAGCTTAGGTATCTTACAGTTATTTTACTTTTCAATGATAATGTTACATTTGTAGCTCTATAGCAAAAATTCTACGAGCCATAAGTACAGTAGCTTTGTTAAGCGACATTTTTAGTTATATTGTAATACGTGTCCCTGGCATTTGGACGAAGCAGCGAACAGAATACCAACAAGAGTTTCCAATCAAATCCAGGTGAGTAGGATCACTCTGATTATTTGAGTTATCTAACTTTATCTAACGTTACTTATGTTTTCTTCAGGCGGTTTTTTTTTTGTGCTTCATTTTTCAGAAGGGCAAGTTGAAATCGTCTTTCATAAAATAACATTTCACTGGCTCTATCGACGCCAGCGCGGGATTGTTTTTGTTAGATTCTGTTCCATCCCTTTCTGAAGAGAACTATCTTCAATCCTGATGATTATCTTGGCAACGATAGCAGCACTGTGAAGTAAGAGATGATCAATCCAACAATCTGAAAAGATACATACACCATATTCGATGGTTTGATATAAAATAGTTAATAGAGGGGACCTTTTCCTGTCCCCTCTATTAACTATGGATATAAGAAACATGCACATATTTTTCGAGTTGCGTCGTATTCTTCCTAGCTCCGTATGTGCGAGATGTAAACGGACGCCATATGTTCGAAAAAGCAAGGTGTTATACTAACAGATACATAGACAGTTTGACGATGAAAATCAGGGATTTACCGTTAAGGAGAGTGATTTGGTGATGACCACACAACCTCCGAGGGAAAGACCTTTTGGCTCATCTTGAAGATCCAATACAAATAACAGCAACTAAAAAAAAAAGAAATGATAAAATTATAACTTTTAAAAGGAGATGTCAATACAACAAAGTGGAAAACATTTGAAAGGCAGGGATTAAAAACAATGGAGAAATTATTATTATTTCAGTGGAAAATTGTATCTCAAAACGGAATTTACCTTCCCTTCGTCCTCTTTTGAAACAGGAAAGGTCTGCAAAATCGCTTTGAAACTGTTGATCTGGGAAAGAAACCATAACTGCTTTGAGACAAGACAGCGATTATCTTCAATTTCGACATCAGATCTAAGCGATTCTTTGGAGAGACTTTCGATACCTGTCTTGAATTTAATCTTTTGTTAGGCTCAGACACTTTCAATGCCTGATCTAGTCGATCTTAAGGGTATTAGTGGAATACGCCACTACCCCAGAACGTTTGGCAAGGACAGGTCAAAATGTCAAAATTGATAAAAAGGTGACCCGATGATTTATCCAAACTTAATACCAACTAAACAACTCGGTTAACTGTACAAATTGAATTTAGTGGCTAGCTGCTGAGTTCTGAAAATCATATCTACTCTAAATTAGCCCTATGCCTTACCTTTTCAGAAATGCTGGAGCCAAATGACATAATTATTGATAAAAAAAAAATTGAAACCAGTAGCCAGAAGATATTTGACGCCAGAAATTCATATTTGTCCTCACCATGTGGTAAGCTTATTATCTTGAACAAATTAAGAATCATCAATGGGATGTACAGACCAACCATCTCGAGAAGAAGAGGTGAAAGCGCCTTGTCAGCAGATGCGACTACTCCACATAGCTTATGGTGCTCTATCTTGAATGCCTCGAAACCCAGCGAGACGGTAGATGTGCCTGAGGACATTCTCCTATGCAAATCATCAAACAATTCCTTTAGTATTTCGCATGTGATATGATGAAGCAGAACTGGTAAAATCCACAAAGAACTTCCAATAAAGAGAAAAGTTACTGAGAAATTGTTCAGGCCCGGCCAAACATTCCAAGGCTTGTGATATGCTAGTTTCATGTTCAAATGAAAATTAGTGGCGAAGACACCGATTCCAAATGTAATAAAAAGGATCCAAAATGCAACAATTCCTTTTCTTGATTTTTTCTTCAGTTTTTCTAAATCTACTCTGATGTCTAAAGCGCTTAAGTGAAGAACGAAATTTTCAAATCGAGAGTGGCCTGTATCTGAAAAAGATACACATAACACAAAAAGGCAAACCATGCCACTGAGTGCAATTAAAAGGCACCAAACACAAAACATCATGAAGACGAAAGGGTTTTTTCCAAAGAAGATGTCAGTAAAGGCCATCACAAAATTAAACCAGTGACCAGCGAGCACTACAACACAATAGAGCAATGTAAAAATGTTCCTTTTCCTGCCATTCTTCGCTGCACCCGCACTGGACAAATGCGTTAGGGATACATCTCGAAAGTAGCAACCAAACCATTTCATTGCTTTTAGCACGGGGCTGTATATTTCTCCGATTTTTCTGAGGAGCTGTTCGTCAATATCTTTGTACTCCTGGCTTGACGCATCTTCTCTTGAAGTTTGATCATTTATTGGCTGTATTTGAATCAAAGATGGCATTTTGTGATTTCTTTCTTTCCTAAAATCCCGTAAAAAAAATCTTCCTTCGTAGATCAAGGCAGCTGACAAAAATTCGAAACTTGAACGTAATTACTCCTACTTCGATTTAAATATTAATTGGTTTTTTTCGCTTAATCACTATCACTCCGTACTTTAATATTTACTCTTGGAGATAATAAAGTTAGAGGTCGAAAGAACAATAAAACAATTATTGAGAAAGTAAACTTCCCCGGGGGCCTGCGAATATAATATAATAGAAACAAAGAAAAGCAAAATATGTCATAAAAAAGAAAGCAAGGTATTATTCGGGTTGAGTTTCTTTAAACCAGCTGGGGTAATTATTTGAAAATGAGGCAAGATCTCAGTTCATGTTGATGTTATTATAGTTCGGATCCCTTTCTTTGCACTGTTTTTCCCATTTCTCCTCTACATTTGAAGTGGTCTAATTGCATTTTCTAACATTTCAGCCTTGAATTGTAAAACATAAGACCTTTTTTAATGCGGCCTTTAATTGTTATCCTGGCAGCGGTTATGTCTTTGATGTTGATAGTGTTCCAGTTACTTAACTTCTTTTAATAATTAAAAGCGTCACGTATTTTCAAAATTGCTGCGGTTCTATTTTTCTCTCTTAAATGATAAATAGGCAAAATTTTCCTCGTGGCTGCTTTAAAATTTATTATTCTCTTAATTCTACAGACACTAAAATTTTAGCTTTCTGTCGCACAAGTGACCTCTCTATACTTACGGTTGAAAACAGTATGCGTCAAAAAACAGAACAAAACAAAACACACAAAAAAAAGCAAAACATTTCAGCGGTTTGAAAAAAAATACTGACGAAAAATCCCAGCACCAAGCAATGGTTATTCCATGGAAAATAGTGCTCTTGCTCAAATCTTCGAATAGCTCTTGATATTCACTCTTGCATAAATAGAGAAACCTTAGGTTTTTTTAATATTTTCTGCAAGATTGTAATAGTGTTTATATTCCTCATGCCACACGCTGTCTTTTTTTTTAAATTTTCTTGCTAATGAATGATTAATACATGTCAGATGCAAACTGTGTTATGGAGTAAATTATTACTAACAGTTATGATTAACCTGAGCTTGCAAAGTGCTCCTCGCGAGACATTGTCTTCCTGTATTTATATTCGATGTAGTTCTTATATTTACTTCAGAATTAAAATCCACCTTAAAGACAAACAAAGAAATATAAATTTTTAATAATAATTTTTTTTTTTTTAATTCAACTTTCGTTTTTAAATATATTTTTTTCATTTTTCTTTCGTTTTTAAACTACAAAGTATTCCATATGAACCAAACTTGTTTTTCATACTTTTCATAAGTGCGAGAACGGCCATCGATTAGAAATTTGCACCTTTCTTCCAGAAATGCAAACCACCCACACACGAAGGAGTGTTTTTTAACATGCTAGTAGTTCGGTCCTTAATCGCATGTTTATGAATTACATTTATGCAATGAAAACCTGTCATAAATAATTCTTAACCCACTTGAACTTTATGGACATTACTTTGAACATGCACAAAGAGTTTTCTTAAAAAAATCCATAATCTAAGGAATCTGAAGAGTCTTTATGCTGAGGTGAAACGCCTGTTCACAAATACTAGTTGAAACTTACCCAAACCGACTGGTTAGGTAAGAAAATTGATATGAAATCAAAAGATTTGGTGATCACTAACTTGTTCGCCAGTAATGACGAGGCTCTTACTCTTTAACTAGACGTTTCGATTAATTTGTCGTTGAAACTTACCCAAACATTGGAGTACCGACTGGTTAGGTAAGAAAATTGATAAGAAATCAAGAGATTTGGTGATCACCAACTTGTTCGCTAGTAATGACGAAGTTCTTAGTATTTAACTAGACGTTTCGATTCATTTGTCGTTAACATAGAACGATCAATTAAAAATGTGGGTCCCTAAAAGGTAAAAGGGAATCAGATATTGTTACTGGCCAAAGCACGCGTCACAATTGATGTACATCTTTTTTTGCCATTTCTATATGGGTAAACATTTTTTTAGATTATGTTTTAACAAAATCTATATTTAACTCGAAAAGATATCAAGAAGCGAAGGGTGCAAATATAAATTGATTATTATAAAATTAAAAACAAGCTGTTTCATTATGGGAGAAAAAAAGAACACATCCTATATTTAAAATTACGCAATAGATTTAGAAATTAAATTCTGTTTCTCAGGGTGTACTTTTACAGCTCCCAATCCGAGTAAGTAATTGATGTTAACGCGGCAAAGACAACATTACAGCAAAGTAAGAGACAGTGACTCCAACAATCTGAAAATAAAAAGAACATACCAGCGTTAAATCGAAGAAAAAACTAAGTGTTACGTGTTGCTAAAACTTATAAAGTCGTAGGGGAAACTAAGGCCGTTGGGCTCTCAGACTGGGGAGCTTAACGTGAGGTATATCGAGGGCTATTAATACAAATTAAAGTCTTTCAAAATTCTTATTGATATTTTCTCTTGCTTTGAAATGATAAAATCGTTATTTTTTTCTTTTCCCTTACTTTCTCAGAAATGACATTGCTATTAGACAAAATTTTTAATTGAAAAAATGAAATTGGGCATGATTAATCAAATTCTTACCGTCAATGATGTTGACTTTGTAATAACAACCAAGCCTCCGATAGATAAACCTTTTGGCTCTCCATAAAGGTCAAATAAAAGCATCAACACCTGAAATAGATTATGCACAAACTGGTAGGTAATTGAAGAGGTTACGAAAAACAAGACAAAAAAAGATTAACCAGAAATAACGATCTCCTGATGTAGCATCAAGATAAAGAAGAAGGGAAAAATCACCTTTCCTTCTTCTGATGCCGAGATGGGTAGTGTTTGCAAAGTCTTTTGAAAAGTGTGAATCTGAAAAAGAAAATCCAAAATTTATCAAGAGAGCAAAAGTGTGAGGTGACTCAGTCCCCAACTAACCAATGATCTGTGAGAGAGGCTTACCTTTTCGCTCACTTTGGATCCAAAGAAGAGAGCAATTGCCAAGATAGTCGTTGCAACAAGACACCAGTTAAGATTCATGACAAGGGTTAATGGATCCGTGCCTTCTATTAGGATAAAGGTGTTGTAGAAACTGATACACAATAGTGGAATGAAAATGGCTATGATTCCAAAGAGGGTTGGAGCGAGCATCTTGTCAGCAAGCTCCACTACTTCAGATAATTTATGATATTCCATCTTTAAAGACAGAAAGTCTATAGGTAGCGGAGGTAATGATGACATTCTCTGATAAAAGTCATCAAAACATTTTACTAAGATTATACAAGTGAGACAGAAGAAAAATGTCGAAAGCAACCACACTGCACAGCCAGTTAACGAAGAAAAGAAAGCAAATACTCTAAAACCAGACCATGTACTCCAAGGCTCACAACAAGAGATACTGATACCCAATATCTCACTACAAACAAACGTGAAAAAAATGGTAAACAAAGATAAAAAGCAGGTTATGAAAAGGGCTTTTCTTGACTCTTTCTTCACAAAATTTAAGTTGGTTGATTTTACGTTTGTGAGCAAACAGCGAAGAAACCTTTCAAATCGGGATTTTTTTGTTCTAGTTAACGGCAGAAGAACTAGCGACGTGATCCCACAGATTAACATTAAAAGGTGGCCTACGGCATACATAAGAAATGTGTAAGCTAATCCTGAATTAAAAATCACAGAAGCAGACGTGACGACATTAAAACAGATAAAAGACATCATCAAACCACAATACATCCGCGAAAAGATATGCTTTCCAGTTGGCATGTTTTCCAATTGTCTCAAGTTTGTCTGTCCGTAATAAGATCCGAAAATCTTCATTAGCCTCAGCACCGGACTGTACATGTCGTTCAATGCCTTCAAAATCTGCTCGTTGTCACTTGCCTCCTCGGGTAACGGAACAACTAACGAAGTTGTGCTTTTTGAACGAGAATGAACTTGCTTGGAGGCCTCATTGAGGGGCAGCTCTTGGGAAGCCATGGTTTTGTAACTGAAGAGCCTTTACAGATGAGTTTCCTTCGGTCTGTTACTGGCTACGATTTGAGGCAGTCATTCTAATGACTTCGAAATTATTTCAGGGCATCTAAATGTTTTACATTACAAAAGAATTTTTTTGCTAATCCCTATGTCTCTAGATGACTTTGTTTGCATAGTGGGACTAAGTTAACTCTGTACAATAATAAACACCATAGAGGGACAAATTACTTTGCCTCGTTCCTGTATTGTAAATGAAATTTAAAAGTTGCTCAGAATGAGCAAGCTCTCCCCATTTTGATAATGAGCTTTTGAAATCTTCTCCGCTTTTGGTTGGCTTTCATTTTTCTAAAGAGAGTGCATAATGAAAAATTCAGGTGAATTGGATGTCTCCGTTAACCTTTGAGGAAAATCCATTCTAGATCCCACCAATGCAGAACTGATGCAATTTTGATCTAGTTTCTTTTTATCTCTTGTTTTCGTTCTGATTTTATGGCTATTTATTTGGGAAAGTACATCCTTTGTTAATTTTTCTTTTCTACTGAAATTCAAATGAATGGATTAATAGTGTTGCTGAGCATTGAATTCTTATTTACAGGATGATAACTTTTATGTCACGATTGAATTATATTTGCAGAATTTTAAAGAAAATTACATGGAAATGCTTAACAACTAGAAACATTATTTTTGCTGAGACAAATAAAAGTAAGTGATATGCCCCTATCAGTGTGGAACTGTTAGAATGCCCCACTCATGTACTCCTGAATTGAAAATGCTGAGTAATGAAGAACTTTTAAATGCACAGGAGAATCTTACAAATGGTTTTGACCTCCAGTACAGTTGCTCCAGTAATTATGGATTGCGTCATATCTCGCTATAGTCACCTCGCAAGAGCGCTGCATTTCAAAATGGGTGTTTCGAAGAAGTGATGAATGCAATAAAATAAAATTCAGTTTTGAAGAGCACATGCTAGAAGCCCCTAAGTTTGGAGTACCATCTTTCAAAAGGTAGATATGGAGCTTTTCGCTGATTGAATTTAACGAAGCCATCAAATTTAGTGGAAACTAGAGGTGATCAAAACAATTGAAACACCAAAACGAATATTTACAACACAATTCGAAAGCCCCAAAGCAATTACATACAAACAATTATTATGGGACCGAGGCTGGATGATAAAAAGAAAAGAAAAAACAAACAAACAAAAAAAAACACCAGTACTTTGGAAACTTGTGAAAAAGAAGTGAAACTAAACGATAAATCTCCCCTTAATCTTTGCTTTCCTCTTAATTTTCATTGCATCTCTGTACGAATATTAAAGCAGGGAGCGAGAACAGTAAGATGTTATGTTAGGAGATAAACTACTTATGAGCAAATTCATCTTGAGCAAGGTTTAAATATAGTATGTACTAGTTATTTTTGTTTAAAGCCTGTCAAGGTCAATTCAAATTTTTAACACCTCAGAACTGAAGTATAAAAAAAAAAGCGCAAAAACAAATATTCTTTCTTGTTACCGCGAATTGATATCCTTGTGCGGTTCGTCTTTGACGTTAATTTTGTTTAAGTGCGATTATTTCGAACTTTTAATAATTTAGAGCAAAAAGTAATGACATTTACAACTTGTCCTCAAAGTATACTTCTCTCCACTGACTCACACGCAAATTATGTGGTTACTCAATACTTTGCTAAATTTCCAAATCTAGAAACTATATTTTTATCGTTTATAATTATCATTATTTTTTTTTGGTTAATGTTTATTGTAATTATTCTTCTAATTTTTTTAAAACCGTGAGAGTAAGTAACATCTTTGTGGTTTAAAAAAATACGCTAACAAAAAAAAAAATTCAAGTGCTCAACACTTTTCATTCAAAGAGTATAGCAACAAATATTTCGCGTTGAAACCTTGGAATCAGTTTATAATGTTTATTTTTTGTACAGAAAAGAGGCCCTTTTTAATATTTAATATGATATTATATTATTTCCTACATTGCTCTTGCGTCATGCTGGCAATCTACCTCCTTTCCTGGGAGGAATTACAAAAACACGTCCACTTGGAACGGAAAAATGATCGACGAAGAAGGGAAGAAATCAAATAATATAAGTTTTTCAGACTCCTAACAAATCAGTCGACGTCTTTCTTTACCTTGTCAATGCTCAATACAATTTCTTTTGCATTCAACGATTTTTAATGAACTGAAAGCTATTTTCGCTTTGCAATACAAGCTGTTCATTAAATAGTTCAATACATGATGCGCATATTTCCTTTTAAATAACGAATTATTTACAATTTCAGTTCTTTTGGTGAGGATGCATTTTCACAGCCCCCCATCCGGGAAAGTAGCCAGTCTTAACGCGGCAAAGACAACATTACAGCAAAGTAGGAGACAGTCACCCCAACAATCTGAAAAAAGTGTAGAAGAAACATAAATCCTGTTGACATTAAAGAAAACAAAATGCAGATCAATTTAAAATATTTCATTTATGTATTCTCCTTCGTGAAAAAATGGACTAGCGTCTTATGGACATTATCATCACTTACATCTTTTGAGGATAATCAAAATGTGCATGACTAGTTAGACCCTCACCGTCAAGGACATTGACTTAGTAATGACAACCAGTCCCCCGACAGATAAACCTTTTGGCTCTCCTTGAAGGTCTAGTAAGAACATCAACATTCCAACCTGGAAGAGATTACATGCAAATGGATGGGTAATTTAAGAAATTACGTAAGGAAAGGACTCTGGAAAGTCCACCAGTACTATTTCTTACAGTTTCCTGATACAACATCGACATTATTGATATGCATGGTTTGTATAGAGGTCACCTTGCCTTCCTCTGATCTGGATACGGGTAATCTCGGCAAAATCCTTTGAAAACTGTGAATCTGAAAAAGAAGAAACCAAAAGTGTTAAAACGCTTAAAGGAAGAATTTTGAGGTAACTCAGATTTCCTAGTGTGGTCTCGGATTCTCTTTGAATGACAGATGAAATGCTGACAACTTAAATTCCCGGTAATATACCTTTTCGCTCACTTTGGATGCAGAATATAGGACTAGCAACAAAAATGTTGCTGCAATCAGACACCAACACGAGGTGATGGCTAAGGTTATTGAATCTGTGCCCTCTGTTAGAATAAAGGTGTTGTAATAGCTGATACACAATAGCGGCATGTAAATGGATATGATTCCAAGGAGAAATGGTGACAGCATCTTGTCTGCAAGCTCGACTACCTCCGATAACTTGTGATGTTCCATCTTTAAAGACAGGAAATCTTCAGAAAGGGGAGGTAAAGATGACATTCTCTTGTAAAGCCCATCATAACATTCCTCCAGAATGAGACAAGTAACATAGAAGAAAAGAACCGTAAGCAACCACCCTGAATAGGCGTTCCTGTCGAAGCCTATCCCAAAGTCGATAAGAACGTGACGAGGGACAGAATCTTTGTAGAAATCCCCGTTTTATTCTGAAAACAATCAGTTAACGGCTAAATCACAATGCTGCTAAGGTTACGAAAGTTACCAACATACCGACAACCGGCTAAATTAACTAACAAGAAATCCAAAAAATAAGAACGCCAAGATAAAACAACAAAGCCTACCGATTATCGACGTTTGGTAAAGGATCCGGAGGCGGACAAGGTAAAATTAAACAGCTTCGAAAGATACAAAATAGCTCGAGCACATGCACGTGGAAAAAAGGAGCCGTGTTTTTTTTTTTTGTATGCCCGGATGTCGGGTGAGAAACCGCTGTCCAAATGAGGGCGTTGAGCATAGGCCTCAACATGCTCCCCCCTTTGAACTAGCTAAACTTAAGAGCACGTTCAACAAGGCTACTCGGATCCTAACAGTTCGTAAAAAGCTCAGCGTTAAAAAAGGCAGACACTAAATGTTCGTTGCTAATTTGACTCCTCCAGAAGACACAACTTTGAGATTGGACGCAGCAGCGTCGAATTCTTGGTCTTGATCTCGGCTGTACGAACCAGGCCATCCTTGCCAGGAAACACCTTTGTAACTCGACCTAGCAACCAGTGACCACGAGGGGTATTCTCTGTTACAACAAGGACCAGGTCGTTGACAGCTAAGTTGCGCCGTTTGAGAATCCACTTCTTGCGCTCCTGAAGCAGGGGTAAGTATTCACGCAGCCATCTAACCCAGAAGTGGTTTGAGAGAATTTGGCCCCTTCGCCATTGCCTGCGGGAATACAGGTCTCTGTCTTGGAAATCTCCTGGCGGCAAAGACATCCCTTTTCGTTGTTGTAGGAGATGACTGGGAGTAATGGGTTCGCAGTCATCAGGGTCGTCGCTGCTTGGGCATAAAGGCCGACTGTTGAGTATTTCGACTGTCTCAGCAAAGACAGTTCTGAGGGTCTCCCTGGTAATGAAGGCATGAGGGTGACCTAGGATGGCCTTCATGGTACCACGGACACTCCTGATGAGTCGCTCCCACACCCCGGACATATGGCTGGCGGTTGGGGGGTGGAAATGCCACTTTGTCAATGG
Source organism: Stylophora pistillata (assembly GCF_964205215.1). Taxonomy (NCBI): domain Eukaryota; kingdom Metazoa; phylum Cnidaria; class Anthozoa; order Scleractinia; family Pocilloporidae; genus Stylophora; species Stylophora pistillata. Next base: position 3,554,812 of record NC_142526.1, on the reverse strand, counting down.
TTGGCAATGCCATTCGACATCTTTCTCATGCAGGGATCTCTGAATGATGTTGTGGTCCAGGTCTTGAATGGCATCTCTAATTTCCTTTTCACCACCAGTGAAATTGGTACCATTGTCACTCCAGACTTCCTTGACGGCCCCACGAATGTTAATAAAGCGTCGCAGGGCTTGGATGAAGGCGTCTGACTCTAAGGATCCAACATCCTCAATGTGGATAGCCCTGCAGGTGAGACAGACGAAGATGCATCCATAAACTTTCTCAGAGCTACGACCCCTCTTGACGTGGAAGGGACCGAAGAAGTCCACCCCCGTGTAGGTAAAGGGTGGCTCATGAGGTGTGAGTCTGGGCTTCGGTAGGTCTCCCATCATCTGTTTCATGACACCTTCATGTCGTTTGCGGCAGGCTATGCAGGAGCGTAGTATACGTCGGGTCAATGCGCGGGCGTTGAGAATCCAGAATTTCTGACGCAGTGTAGATAGCACATGTTCCCGACCTGCATGTCCAAAGATCTCATGGTGATGTCGAACAAGCAGTGTAGCAATGGGATGCTCGCTTGGGATCACCAATGGATGGATGGCTTGAAAGGCTACTGGTGCATGTCGTAGCCGGCCTCCAACGCATATTGTACCATTGACGAGGATTGGACTAAGTGTACTTAACTTACTGTCTTTCTTCACAGGTTTACCAGACTCCAAGGCTTCCAGCTCTCCTTGGAAATACTGCCGTTGGACCCTTTTTATGATGGCCTTTGAAGCGGTGAGCATCTCTGTTAATCTGATCCCGCCATGGTTAGATATGGCTGGTACACTACATTTGGACCTGACAAATTGAAGAAAACGCATGATCAATGCCACAGTCCTGACCAGCTTAGGCCATGAGGAAAACTTCCTCAACAATTCATCCAAGGAGGAAACAGCTGTAGCTGTTATACTCTGATTGGTTCTCGGAGTGATTACTTCCTTGTCATTCTCCAGGATGTCACCCACTTTGCGGTGAGGCCAATGTTCCTCTGTTTGCCATAAGAATTTGGGTCCAGTCCACCAGCGGCATCCAGGGTGAAGGGCTTCTATAGGCATGCCTCGAGATCCATCATCCGCTGGATTCAGGGTTCCTGGGACATGATGCCACTGATCGGGTGTAGTATGCTCATGGATTTCCTCTAATCTGGTGGCAACGAAGCGATGGAATCTTCTCGTTTTGTTCTTGATATACTGGAGCACTGTTAGTGAGTCGGTCCAGAAAACAATGCAGTCGATGGGAAAATCAAGCTCAGCCCTAATGAGGTTGCTGGTTCGGACTGCCATCAGGCTCGCCATGAGCTCGAGGCGTGGGATGGTTGGTCTCCTGAGGGGTGCATTACGGCATTTACCGAAGACAAAGGAGCAGTGTGTTTGGTCACCATGGTTGTCACTCAGTCTTAAGTATGCAGAGGTTGAGTAGGCATACTCACTTGCATCGCTGAACATGTGGAGTTGAACTGTGCAATTGCTCGGCATACTTAAGTTCCTGTAGCAGCGAGGTAACTGGATCTCCTCAAGCTGTGGAAGAGAATGTGTCCAGCGTCGCCAAACTTTCAAATGGTGGTCTTGGATTTCTTCGTCCCATCCAACCTTCTCTTTCCAGAGATCTTGAATAAGCACCTTGACTGGGAGCACAAATGGTGACAGGAATCCGAGAGGGTCGAACAGCGAGCTTATGGTGGAGAGAATTCCACGCTTCGTGGCAGGTTTGGTGGAAGTCACTGTCTTGAAGCAGAATACGTCCCTCTCAGCATCCCAGTGAAGACCCAAGGTACGATTGATTGGTAATCTGTCCAACTCAAGGTTAAGAGTTGGATTGGCTCTTTCTTGGGAAGGAAGCGCAGACAGAACCTCTCTTCTGTTGCTCAAAAACTTGGTCAGGTGAAAGCCGCCCTCTTTCAGCATGGCAACCAATTTAAAGGCAAGGGTGATTGCTTGATCAGTTGTCTGAATAGACTTAAGGAGGTCGTCGACATAAAAGTTACGACGGACGGTTTCTGCAACTTCGCTGCCATACTTGTCCTCATTATCGTCAGCAGTTTGTCGCAAAGCTTTATTGGAGCAACAAGGGGAGGATGTGGCACCAAATATGTGGACCTGCATCTGGTACTCCTCGGGTTCATCACTGAGATTTCCAGTCCACCACAGGAACCGAAGGGCATCGCAGTCTTCAGCAGGTACCCGAACTTGGTGGAACATCTGTTCTATGTCTGCAATGAGAACAACCTCCTCCTGTCGAAACCGCATAAGAACACCTGCTAGGCTGTTGATATAATCTGGACCTTGTAGGAGTTCATCATTCAACGAAGTGCCTTGAAAACTTGCCGCTGCGTCGAACACTACACGGATCTTGCCTGGTTTGTTGGGGCTAGTAACAGGATGGTGGGGAAGGTACCAGGTCTTGTTACTTCTTTGTTCAGCATGTTCTTTAGTGAGCTTACGAGCATGGCCTTTGGCAATGTAACCATCGATAACTGAACGGTACTTCTCATGCAGGACTTCATCCTTCTCAAGGCGTCGCCCCAGGTGACGGAGACGTATTTCAGCCATTGCGCGGTTGAAGGGAAGGTCAGGTGGATCACGTCTCCAAAGGAGTCCCATGCAGTAATGGTCATTTGACTTTGAAATCGTGCTGTTAATAACCCGTTCGGCATACCTGTCTTCAACTGACATGGACTTGTAAGGTTTGGTAGTGCCAAGAGACTCCGACTCCCAGAAGAGTTCAACTTGATGGTGGAGGGAAATGTCATTGGCGGAGGTATGGATGTGGTAAACATTGTGGCACTGTTGTGTCGTTCTTTCACCTGATCTACCGAGGACAGCAAAGCCAAGGCACGAACGGATCGCGATGGGGTCATTTGGTCCTCCATGACGAACCTCCAGGGGAACAAACACTTCAGGAATATTTGTCCCTATGATGAGTGAGATCTTCTGCCTTTCAACTTCCGGAAAAGGAACATCTTGAAGATGCGGCCATCTTTCTTTGCTTATGGCTATGCGCTGGTGGCGCAACGGGATGTTGAGCTCTTTCCCAGACCACACTTCCTTAAGCTGAAGCTGTTGTGGCTGTTCGTCAATGAGAGACTCAACTGCAAGATTAACCCTTTCTCCCCTTTGAAGCTCATTGCAACTGCTCACAGTTGAGAGGAGTAAATGGTCAGGTCGGCCACAGAGTCCTAGGGAGCTGACCAATGATGGGTCCACGAGAGTGACTTCAGATCCGGAGTCTAGCATTGCGTAAGTGGTAACAGCCAACCCATTACTGCCAATTACTCGCACCGGTACGACCTGTAAGAGGACTGTTTCTGAATCCCCTGACCCTGCAGTGGCACAGACAGGCGTTGAGGTTGTGGCATTGACTCCTGAAGCTTGGTCCTCCGAAGTAGAATTTCCAGGTGTCTGCTGAGCCTGTGTTTGATGAAGGAGCGAGTGGTGGAAGGCACCACATCCTTCAACTCGACATCTGAACCTGCTGGGGCAGGTATCTGTTGAGTGTTCGGTACCCTTGAGGCAGTTAGGGCACAGCCTCTTCGTAGTAACGAAGGACATCCTTTCCTTTGGCGTCTTCGCCTTAAATGCTTCACATCGGTAGAGTGGATGTGCTTGACCACAGTGGCGACAGCTATTTGTTTTGTCTCTGCCTCTCTTTGGAGGCGTCTTAGGTGGCGGCCTCCCACCATCGTTGATATTCATTGTGTATTTAGGAGTGTCCATTTTCTCATTTGGTGGCAGCCGTTTGTTCTTGGAGTTGTTATTGTAGTTGAACTGCTGGGGTTTGCCACTGACTGGGTGGTTAGCAATGTTTGCATGCTTGTTCACAAAACCAACAAAATCCGTCAGAGTTGGGAAATGTTGGCCCTTTGTTTCCAAGTCACAGGCCAGTGTGGCAAACTTGTCCTGAAGTGGCTTTGGTAGCCGTTCTGTCATGTAAACAATGTTACCTTGGTTGACTTGCGACAGACAGTTCATGGACGTTAGCGTTGCAAGGGCTCTTGTAGCAGTATCAGCAAATTTCCGAAGGTTGATCTTGTCGCTGACAGATATGGGAGGACCCTTTACCAGACTGTTGATGACAGAGTTAACAATCACACACGGTCGTCCATACCGTTGTTCGAGGATTTGCAGTGCTTGATGGAGTCCATCTTTGGATGTCTCAAGGCCTGCTACTGCCTGTTTGGCGTCCCCATCTAAGAACTGCACTAGGCGAGTCATTTTGCTGCTATCATCCATATCTTCTCGTGACATCACTATGCGCTCAAAGCGTTGCTTAAACAAGGGAAACTCTGCAGGGATGCCACCAAATTTCTGAAACTGAATAGGTGGGAGGTTTTGGTTGTATGCAAGCTTTTGTTGAGTGGTTGAAATCTCTTTCATGGCTGTAGCAACCATGGCAAGAACTTCTCCCTGAACAGAAGGCATGGGCGTTGCATTCACACCTGAGGTGCCCAATGGAGGCTGAAAGGGCGTTGCCCAAGGAGAAAGGCTGCTTGTCACGGGCACGCTCGGACCACTAACAGTAACAGATGAAGCACCACTCTGAGAGGTGTTCACAGTCGTCACTGGTAGTTTGGTAATGGGTGGAGGCTGATAGAGCAGTGTCGGCGGAGTGAGATTGTTCATCACAGGTGGGCTGAGACCGCTGACAGCGGCTGTGGACGGAACACTGGTCTCGGGTTTATTCAAGGGCATGATTGAAACTTTGGTGGAAGCTGACATCAATGAACTCTGCACTACGGATGTAGACGGATTGGGCTGCACGAAAGAAGCATGGCCACTTAATACCAGTGGACTCAGATCACTCGCCAAGGTTGTGGATGAAACACCAGGGAGGTGTGCAGGCATGGCCGATACATCGGGTGTCACTGGTGGTACAGAATGCGTGACAGAAACCAACGGAGGATTAAGAATGCTGCCAGACAAGGGTGGCGCACGCTCGAAAGATGTTGACTCCACTAACGATGACTCGTTGTCTGAAACTCCCCCTTCCATTTCTTCCGTAAGTTTGGCTTCTAAGTCCGTAATGGCAGCTGCCTTTCTTGCTTCGGCGAGCTTGAGGTCTGCCTCGGTCTTTAGGGATTCCAGCCTAATGATGGCCTTTAGTTCCTCTTCCTCGGCTTCTCGCATCCGGGCAAGTTCACGTTGTTTTCTTTTCAGCTCTAACATCCTCATTTCTTCTTCAATTCTCCGTTGTCTCTCTTGTTCCACAAACGCAAGAGCCAGTTGAGCCTTTTCCGCCTCTAATCTGCGGGCTTGTGCTTTCGAGCTGTAAGTGCTGCTTGAGCGTCGCGATGATCGGTGACTACGTGAGCTCGCGAATCCCTGATGCCTTAAACCAGTCGGTTTCTGCAAATCCTCCATTACCCACTCATTGAACTTGGTTGCTGCGTTGCAAATAAAGTTTTCAACACTTGTAGAAAGGCTTGTCCTTTGCTCAGCTAAAATGTCGAAACGTTCAGCATTTTCCGTTCTTTCGCCTGGTTCAGCGACATCCATAAATTTATTGTGTGACAAAACGAAGTTCTTCCACAGCGTTTCGTAATGGTCGAACCTTTCCTTTACTAAGGTCACATTCGACGGGTCTTCGTCCTGTAACAATGTTTCAATTTCGTTCTGAACTTTAGTAAGAGAGCCAAGGTGACCAGCACGAGAGCGCTGCAGGGATAACGCTTTCTCCCGCCTGACATCTTCGGAATTTAACAGTGTGGAGGGTCGCGACTCGCGTTTGTTGACATCGTTGTTTTCCATTTCACAAGGAAGGAACTTCTAATTTGCTAACATGTGAATTAACGAAGGTGGAACGTATCGAATTTTAGCGATTCGCTGAATAATTGTGGTGTTTTCGACGGAGGTTGTCGCTTGTGAAGGTGAAGGTTATCTAGCCAAGTTGACCTTGTGCATGCAAGCGAATCTCAATAGTTAATCAGTGAACGGCGCGATAATTGCTATCGAGACGGCGAAAACAAAGCTAATCGAATAAAACCATGAATAGGCGTTCCTGTCGAAGCCTATCCCAAAGTCGATAAGAACGTGACGAGGGACAGAATCTTTGTAGAAATCCCCGTTTTATTCTGAAAACAATCAGTTAACGGCTAAATCACAATGCTGCTAAGGTTACGAAAGTTACCAACATACCGACAACCGGCTAAATTAACTAACAAGAAATCCAAAAAATAAGAACGCCAAGATAAAACAACAAAGCCTACCGATTATCGACGTTTGGTAAAGGATCCGGAGGCGGACAAGGTAAAATTAAACAGCTTCGAAAGATACAAAATAGCTCGAGCACATGCACGTGGAAAAAAGGAGCCGTGTTTTTTTTTTTTTGTATGCCCGGATGTCGGGTGAGAAACCGCTGTCCAAATGAGGGCGTTGAGCATAGGCCTCAACACACCCTACAGACCCAGTAAATAAAGAAATCAGTGCAAATACTCTAAAACCAAACCACCTATTCCAAGGTCCACAACAAGCAATAGTAAGGCCTAATATTTGATCACAAACATAACAGAAAGCGATGTTAGTCAAGAATACTAAACAAGATACGAAGAAGGTTTTTCTTGACTTTTTCTTAACCCCATTTAAATTAATGAATTTAACATTAGCAAGTAGGCTGCGAATAAATTTTTCAAATCGAGATTTCCTTTTTAGAGTTAAAGGGAGAACAATTACTGACGTTATCCCACAGATTCCTATCAAAACCTGGCCTAAGGCAAACATCAGAAACATGTAAGCTGAGCCTGAAAGAAAAATCCCAAAGAAAGCCATTACGACATTCAACCAAATGAGAGACACCATCAAGCCGCAGTATATCTTCGAAAAGATATGCTTTCCAGCTGCCATGTGTTCCAACTGCTTCAAGTCTGTGTGTCCGTAATAGGATCCAAATAGCTTCATCAGCTTCAGAACTGGGTTGTATATTTCGTTCAATGTCTTTAACATTCTTTTGTTACCATTTGTGGCCTCGTGTATTGGAACAACGAAAGAAGTGGAGCTCTTTGAACGAGATTGAAAGGGTGCGGAAACCCCATTCACAGGCAACGCTTTGGAAGACATGATTTTGCCACTAAAATATGTTTTCCCTTCGTTCTGTATTTATGTTGTAAGCCATTGTTATTCTAATGACTTCAAAATTAGTTTTGTGTTTCTTTAATTTTCCCTTGCTTAATTTTCGTAGTATTTGTTTTCTAGGAAATGATTACAACTTCATTGGGTTGATTATCCTCACGTTTCTATATGACTTAATAGTAATGATAATAATATCGATAATAATAATAAGAATGAGTTATTCACAGCATATCCATATGAAAATAAAACGCAGCTCTTTATCTATGAAGGCCCTACAAAAGTATATATAGATATATAGTTAGATATAGCTCTTTGGCATACAAAGCTTTGCTTTCATGTCCAAATTGAGCACTCTATCTAAGATGAGTCATTGCTGTTGCAATTGCGCATGCTCGCTAGTTTACTCTAGTTTGCACACTCTGGCATGGCTTAGACGATACCACAAAGGTTGGGTCGTTTGGGGTGACCTTCTCGGTTCTCCCCCATCCTAACATCAGCACATTGTCATCTTGTCCGAGAGGGATGTTCCGCCTGGCGTCCTGCTGTCCCTCGCTTCCCCTCCCTCGCTAAATGGTGGGATAGGGGGAAAAGCCGGATTAAGGGGCTCACCATACGTTTTTGTGCCAGTAGGGCCCGTAAGACATCTGCATGTAGAGACGCCTTGGTGCGCCTTGTTCAACATCTCCAGGAGAAAGTCGATTCGGGGGTTACTTCTTGTGTGGATCCACTGCGGTCGGCTCTCTCTGAGCTTGCTCGCCTATATTCTGATGTGGCGAAGGGGGCCCAGGTCCGGGCGCGAGTCAAATGGATTGAGGAAGGTGAGACTTCCTCGCGTTATTTTTTTCGTTTAGAGAAAAAACGTTCTGCCGACCGTCGCATCTCTGCGCTGAGAGAGCCTGATGGCTCAATGGTTTCTTCTTCTGCTGCTCTCTGTGCGTCTCTTGGTTCCTTCTATTCTGGTCTATATACTGCTTCGCCTACAGACTCTCATGTCCAATCTTCCCTTCTTGGTAATCTGTCCTCGTTTCTTCCTCAGGATCAGTCCAATAGTTGCGAGGGCCTACTCACACCATCTGAGGTCCTTGACGCTCTCAAGGGTATGGCACGCAACAAGACCCCAGGTCTAGATGGGCTCCCTATGGAGTTCTATCTCCGTTTCTGGGATGTGGTTGGTGCTGATCTTGTGGCTGTCCTTAATGAGTGTTTTTCTTCTGGCTCTCTTTCTCTCTCTCAGCGTAGAGGTGTCATTACTCTGTCATTCAAGAAGGGGGATCGTCTCGATCCTAAGAACTGGCGGCCCATATCCCTTTTAAATGTGGACTATAAGTTGGCGTCGCGGGCCATGGCCGGGCGTCTTCTCCGCGTGATACACCTTGTCGTCAATCGCGATCAGACGTGCGGGGTCCCTGGCCGCTTCATTGGCGAGAATGTCGCGTTACTGAGAGATGTTGTGAGTTATGCCGAGTCCTCTGGCACCCCTGTTGCGATCCTATCTCTTGACCAAGAAAAGGCCTTCGACCGGGTGGATTGGGGTTTTCTGCGGTCCACTCTGGTCGCCATGGGTTTTGGTCCGTCCTTTGTAGCGTGGATTGACCTATTCTATACTCGTGTGCAAAGTGCTGTAAATGTTAATGGTTACTTGACTCCCTTCTTTAGTCTTTCTCGTGGTGTCCGGCAGGGGTGTCCATTATCTCCACTCTTGTATGTTTTTGTTTCGGAGGTCCTTGCGTGTAGCATTCGTGCAGACCCCCGTATTAAGGGTCTGTCTCTCCCAGGTTGTCCTCCGCTGTCTCCCATCTCTCAGTACGCGGATGACACATCTCTCATACTTACCTCGGATGAAGGCATCTCGGCTGCTCTTGACATATATAGGTGTTATGAATTAGCGTCTGGATCGAGGATTAACCTTTCCAAATGTAAGGGTCTCTGGTTGGGTGGATGGAGGGGTCGCACGGACCCCCCAGTTCCTTTTGACTGGTCTCCTGTCAAGCTCAAGGTGCTGGGGGTTTTCATTGGCCCCGGTAACCTTGAGGAAGACAACTGGCGCCCTCGCATCAATGCGGTGGAGCATGTTCTCAAGTCTTGGCGTGCTCGTGTTCTGTCTTTTCGTGGCAAGGCCCTCGTTATTAACGCTCTTGCCCTCTCCCGGGTCTGGTCTGTGGCCTCTCTTATCCACATGCCGGCCTGGGTGGAGGTGGCGCTCTCTCGTCTGGTTTTTTCTTTCTTTTGGTCTGGCAAGCGGGAGCTCGTCTCTCGCTCTGCCGTTGTTCAATCCTCTCTTTTTGGGGGTTTCTCTGTGGTGGACGTTCAGTCTAAGGTGAGGGCCCTCCTGGGCCAATGGGTGAGGAGATTTGTCTCTTCTCCTTCCAGTTGGGTCACTCTCATGTCTTTTTGGTTTAATTCCTTGTTTGGTGTCTCTCCTTTTGTTGTGTTTTCTCGTCCTTTTAGTTTTGACCCTAGGGTCTTGCCACCCTTCTATCAAGCTCTGGTATTGGCGTGGCGTAAGCTCGATGGGGCTTTCGCCACGTCCAAAAACTCTCTGGTTTATGGTTCTTCGTGTCCTCTTGTCTGTTCTCCTGTCTTGACAATGTCTGGTTACCTGTATCTTCTCTCTGAGAACATGGTCCAGCCTCATTGTGTTCTAAAGTTTATGTTCATCTACCCCAATCTCGACTGGCCTGCCACGTGGCGCGCCTTATCTTTCTTTCATCTTGATCGCCATGTTATCGATCTGAATTGGAAGATTGCTCACGGCGTCCTGTACACCGCCCGGCGTCTTTCCTCGTTTGGTTTGTCTATTCCCCTCTCTTGTTTTTGTGGGCCCCGGGTCGAGTCGCTCGAGCATCTGTTCTTTTATTGTCCACTTGCTCAGAGTGTTCTCGCCTGGGTGCAGTCTTTGCTATTTCGTTTCTCTCCTATGTGTCCTATCATTACTCTTCGTCATGTCCTTTTTGGCTTTAACTCTACTGACCTTGTTTCTGTTCCGCGTGTTTTGGTCTATCTTCTCAATGTCTCTAAGTTTTGTATCTGGCTATGTAGAAATGATTTCCGGTTTCGTGATATTCGTCCTAGCGCCGTGGCGGTGATTGCATCCATCAAGGCCCGCCTGAAGTCCTACCTACCAGTCTCGTTCAGGCGGTGCAAGTCTAACAGGCGTCGTCGCGTGTTTTATCGGCAGTGGTGTGCCCGTGGTGTCATTGCATCCGTGCATGGTGACTCCCTGCGGTTTGCTTTTTAGCTGTTTTGGTTTTTGTTGTGCCTCCTCTTGGCTGGCTAGGGGCTATGATTATTGTTTTGGTTTTTTCTGGTGCCTCCCCTTGTCTGGCTAGGGGCTATGATTATCGTTTTGGTTTTTTCCAGAGCCACCCCTTGGCTGGCTAGGGGCTATTATTATCGTTTTGGTCTGCTATTATTATTGTGAGTGCGTTCTTCCTTGGAGTGAGTGTGTAATTTTTAGGTGAGGTGGGGTTCGATTCCCCAGCAAGTTTGGCGTCTGGTGACCCTCGTTTCTGGTGGACCCCATCCCTAAGGCATTGCACGCCTACCATGGGTTGGGCTTAGACATGTAGCTCGGCGGGCACTGCACCTCCCTTCATCGGGGGCCCGGTCGTCCTCCTTAAACATAAAAAAACTGCACTGATGAGGCCCAGAAGGCCGAAACAGTGCAAAGTTGGTCGCCCTTTTGGCTAAGTTCAAGCGTAACATCTGTTCTTAGTCCGAAAGTCAGACTAGTCCGTTTTTCCGATTGTTTGAGGCCAATTTCGAGACATCTTAACGCCAGACGGTTTTCGTGTTTCTTACAGAAAAGAAGGGGGTTTGTACGTTCTGTTTTGCGTGTTTTTTCTGGCAAACATATGGCGCTCAGCCGTCCCAGGCCGGTTATCGCACACAGGCGAACAGTACGATTTAATCATCGATGACTCTATGGAACTTGATTCTATCAACATCGCAAAATCCCTGCCTGATTTTGCTAAACGTATTACCGGCATAGTGCCCCAATTCGGAGGAAAATGCTTCGATACAACCTTAGATGACGCAGAATGTGCGGCAGAACTTGCGAATACTGGCTTCGATTATGGAGATGAGCGAAAGCAACTACGCTTTTTGGGCGCGAAATCGATTCACGTTTCGATTTTCGTCGCAGTGGAATTCCCTGACGACGATTTAATTCAACTCCTCAACACCTATGGCACGCTTGCATCGCCGAAATTACGACGACTTCACTACCCTGAAGAAGGATTTACACACATTAAAAATGGCATACGTGTCGCACAATTCACTAACATCACGAGGGACATTCCAAAACGGTTAGTCATCGGTGGTGTTGAAATTGGCTTTAAATATACTGGACAGCCTAGCACGTGCTATCTTGCCAGTCCACAGAGCACGTGGTAAAAAACTGTCCCAGAAGGCGCTGGGTGCAACCAGCCCCTCCACCCCCACAACCACCGCCAGAGGCCCCTCCAGAGGACCCCAGTGAGTCCGCTTTGCTGGACGAAATCGCCGCAGCCCCACGGGACTGGGGCTCAGAGGAGACTCAGAACCTTTTCTCAAGCCATCCTTCGACCTACGCAGAAGCTGTCACCTCTAACGAGCAAGACACCATAGACATCACCCCGTTACCCGCCCCGCGCCGAAAACGAGACGCTCCCCAACCTGTAGAAAGCAGCGACGAGGAGAGTGTTCCGGCCAAGCAATTCATCCCTACGCCCTCTACTGCCGTCACACCGGAAATTTCAAATGACCCGTCCTCGAGCGCGAGCGACACCGCGCCCGACCAGCCAACCCCTCAGGAAAACACCACGCTCTCGGAACCCTCGGGACAGGGACTCACTCACTCTCTAAACGCCCTGGCCCGTCAAGGAACTCACAGGCAAGCATTTATGAAAGCGGCGCCGGCCGCTTTTTTCTACAAGGGCCAAGGCTACTACTGTTACCACCAACACGGTGATCACACAAAACAACGAGGTCGCCAGCTAAAAATTTCCAACGCCACGCAACAACAATGGCAAGGGCTTACTGGAACTGTGCAAGCTGACGCTTTTGCGAAGCTTCTCGAATTTTTCCAAGTCGTCCAAGCAGACTACAAACTTTTCCTGAAAGCCTAGTTTGTAATGTTCGCTTTCAACTTCATTTTTCCGTTTCCTTTAATTATGGCGGTGTCTATTTGCTCACTCAATGTAAATGGCATCGCCGAGTTTCCCAAGCGGGACAAAGTTTTTAATCATCTCAAACGGCAGAATTTTGACATATATCTCCTTCAGGAGACACATTTACCGGATGTCACGAAAGGTAAGCTGTGGGAGAAACACTGGGGCGGTCACGCATGCTGGTCTCCTGGCACAACGCGATCGGCCGGAGTGGGCTTGCTTATCCACCCCCGGAGCACAGTTAAAATCGAAAATTTTTCTATCGACACAGCGGGCCGGGTTGTCACTGCGAAAATCAAAGCAGACACCCGTTCTCTTCAAGTTCTCAATATTTACGCTCCAAATTAACCTTCTGAACGCGTCACGTTCTTCGCGAATTTGTGGCGTTACGTCAGGCACAATACAGACATAATTATCGCAGGCGATTTCAATTGTGTTCCAGACATCCGGTTGGATAAATGGGGAGACGATGACAGCTTAGAGGATAAGGGAATTCCAGATTTGCATGCACTGACGGATGTCTTTCGTGCCAAAAACCCCACTAGTCGTTTATTTACCTGGTTTAACGGCCCACATTTGGTCGGTTGTCGGTTAGATCGGTTCTAAACTCCTCGCGCGTGGAGATCAGTAGTGCGTGCTCACAAAAGCGACATTTTCCCGTACTCAGACCACCACCAAGTGTCAATTAACGTACAATTAGGGAATTCAAATCCCCGAGGCCAAGGCATTTGGAAATTTAACACGCGGCTACTAAAATCAGACGAGTTCTGCGCCGAAGTGGAAACTTTTTGGCCTCACTGGCAATTTCAAAAGCCCCTCTTTACCGACCCCCGGGTTTGGTGGGATGCGGGCAAACTACAACTGAAAGAGATTGCCATATCTCATAGCGTGACCGCCGCTAACACTCGCAGGCGCGAGCGAGCCGCTCTTGATCGGGAATTTCGTGACTTGTCGTCACAGGCAGACTCGAACAATGCCGCTCACTGTCAGAAACTGCTCGAGATCAATGATCACTTGAGAGCTCTGGATCACGAAGCCATCTTAGGGTGTATTCTCCGCAGCAAAGAGGAATGGACCGAGCCGGGAGAGAAACCGACGCGGTATTTATTTCCAGCTCGAAAAATCCCGCCAGTCACGTAACGCAATTCACGAATTGCGCGTGACCCCTCAAACCACGGTTAAAAACTCCCGGGGCATTCTCGGAGAATGCAGGGCCTTCTATAAGGAACTCTACACTGAGGAACCCGTCGACCCAGCGAGTCAAGACTGGCTCCTGGAACAATTTTATTCCACTTTGTTATCCGAAGAACAAAAACTCTGCGAAGGCCAGCTGACCCTTGACGAGTGTCACGCTGCGCTTTCACAAATGGAATCGGGCAAATCGCCGGGAGCGGACGGCTTTCAAGCCGAGTTTTACTCCCGCTTTTGGGGATCCATTGAGGATGACCTCGTGGAGACGCTCAACTTTTCTTTCCGCGAGGGTTTTCTCTCAGCCACGCAACGCCAGGGTATCCTACGCCTGCTCTTCAAGAAAGACGACCCACTGTCGCTTAAGAATTGGCGCCTAGTCTCGCTGCTGAACCTGGATTATAAGACTGCGACAAAGGCCTTGTCCCACCGTATGAGAAAGGTTTTACCAAATATCCTTAGTGAAGATCAAACCTGCGGCGTTCCTGGACGCAGCATTTTCGAAAACCTGTTCCTCTTGCGCGATACCATCGACTTCGCGGGGCACAAAAAGCTCTCAGCAGCTGTTATCAGCCTCGACCAGGAGAAGGCTTTCGATCGCGTCAATCACAAATTCCTCCAACGCGTTCTCGAGCGCTTTAACTTCGGGCCCGACTTTCGCCGTTGGGTGCAGGTTATTTACACGGACATTACCTCACGGGTGATTAACAACGGCTGGCTTTCCTCGTCCTTCCCCCTCCAGCGGGGGATTAGACAAGGTTGCCCGCTATCCCTACTGTTATACTGCCTCATCGTGGAAACCCTGGGGCAGGCAATCCGCCGCGATCCCAAAATAGAAGGCATCCCCATTCCGGGATCCACTACTAAAACCTGCAAAGTGTTGGGTCGGCTTTCCGCTGAGCCGCAGAATTAAAAGTTGGGCGTTTCTCCGCTCCAACGACGTTCCCAAGTATCTAGGGAATGAACAACCCCCCATTTACCGCGCTGCCCTGACAACAGTCGACCGGGTGGGGGTGAATTTCGATTCCCTCCCCGACCTCACGGTGAGAACCTTTTACTCAAGGCTAACACCCCCTCCTCCCCAGCAGCTCCCTTGCGTCGAAAAGTGGGAGCGACGGTTGGGCTGTAAACTCACTTGGCAAAATGTCTGGCAGGAAATCTTCGGTGCTGGTCTGAGTACCAATTGGGAAAGCGAAATAGCGTGGCGGATCGCTCACGGTGTGGTCAAAACAAGGGCCTATCTCAAGTCATGGCGCCAGTTCGCCGTGATCGATCAATGCGCGGGCTGTGGCGAGCGGGAAACGATCTCTCATGCTTTCTGCTCGTGCCGCCTCGTGTCTCCTGTGTGGAGCTGGATGTCAAATCTGATAAATTAGTTTTATGATCAACCTCTTTTACTTTCCGAATCTATTAATTTATTACGCCAAGGGCTGCCCCAAGGCTCCTTTTGGGCGCATTCAAATGCCATCACCTCCTTTCTAATGAAACTCACCTTAAATGAGCTGTGGGCCGCCCGGAACCTCGACACTTTCGAATCTAAACGGCCATCCGCTCAAACCATTATCTCTAAAATTAAGACCCGCATTCACCAACGCATAACAGCCGCCTTTCACATTGCACCTCGCGCCATCTTAACCACATTCTGGGCTTACCGGAATGCCCTGTGCTCCTTAATAAAGATTTAAACCCCCCTCCCCCCCCCCCCCCCCCCACCAAGCCCCTTCGTCGGGTCTCCTTACTTGGTGCACTGTGCAGAGGCTCCCCCCCCCACACCTGTAAATAGTGTAAAGAATATGAAACCTTTCCTGAACAACTAGCACTTACGCCTTTAATGTAATCCAACTCGTCCACAAGTTACGAACAATGAACCTCTAGTAATGCATCAGTTCCCCAATGCGCCGCACCGCACCGCACAGCGGTATTCACCTTCAAGTTTTAATTCACAGCCAACACGAACGTAGAAAGTTTAAAAAATTGCGCGGATGGACAACTTCTGACGTAAAAAATATAAAAATTTTTAATAGAAAACGTTTCGGCTAGAGACCTTCCTTAGTTATTTACAACTTTTGAAATAAAAAAGAGCATTTAAAAGTTGTAAATAACTTCAGTCTCTGACTGAAACGTTTTCTATTAAAAAAAAATTATATTTTTTACGTTAGAAGTTGTCTATCCTCGCAATTTTTTAAACTTTCTACGTTCATGTTGGCTGTGAGGTTTGGACTGCGAATCTTTATTGATCCTCTTGGCGCGGTGCACCTTTATTGGCTTGAGAGTTCCATTAACGACTTGCGATATATATATATATATATATATATATATATATATATATATATATATAACTAACTGCAGACAGTACTGTTTCGGCCTTCTGGGCCTCATCAGTGCAGTTTTTTTATGTTTAAGGTGGACGGCCGGGCCCCCGATGAAGGGCGTGTGCAATGCCCGCCGACCAACAGGACTAATCCCACCCATGGCTTGCGTGCAATGCCTTAGGGTTAGGGTCCACCAGAAACGAGGGTCACCAGACGCCAAACTCGCTGGGGAATCGAACCCCACCTCACAGAAACAAAAATTGGGTACACAGAACTAAAACGAACAAGGACAAACAGACCAGTGCAGTACACCAACAAAGGAGACCAGCACATGGACAACAAAACAAATACTCACGAAAGGCTACTGTGCAGTGCACCAACAAAGGAGACCCAGCACAAGCAGCGGACAGACACACTTACAAAGTAGACAGAACGAACGATACTAGCCCAGTGCAGTGCACCAACGAAGGAGACCCAGCCCATGGGTTACGAAACAGATACTAACAATTAGGCTACTGTGCAGTACACCAATGAAGGAGACCCAGCACAAGCAGCACAAAGACACGCTCACTCAAGCAAAAGATCACACGTCACTCAAGCAAAAGAAGAACGAGGCTACTGTGCAGTACACCAATAAAGGAGACCCAGCACGAGCCTAACCGAGACACACTCATTCGAGCAAAAAAGGAAACTAAATAACTACGGGGAGCAGGACTAAATGGAAAAGACAAGGGAGTCGTTTACCACTGAAGCTATGATGCCACGGGCGCCCCACTGACGATGGAAGACGCGACGACGCCTGTCAGACTTGCACCGCCTGAAGGAAATTGGTAAATAAAACTTCAGGCGGGCCTTGATAGAAGCAATCACCGCCACAGCGCCAGGACGAACGTTACGGAAACGGAAATCGTTCCTACTCCGCCAAATACAAAACTTAGAAACATTGAGCAGATAGACAAAGACACGCGGGACAGAAACCAGTTCACTAGAGTTGAAACCAAAGAGGACATGACGTAAAGAGATGGCAGGACACATAGGAGAGAAGGAAAACAGCAAGGACTGGACCCAGGCGAGAACACTCTGAGCAAGTGGACAGTAGAAGAACAAATGCTTGAGTGACTCGACCGTGGGTCCACAAAAACACGAGAGAGGAACAGATAAACCAAAAGAGGAGAGACGCCGGGCGGTGTACAGGACGCCGTGCGCAATCTTCCAATTTAGGTCGATGACACGACGGTCAAGATAAAAGAAGGATAGGGCACGCCACGTGGCAGGCCAGTCAAGGTTGGGATAGATGAATAGAAACTTAAGGACACAATAAGGCTGGACCATGTTCTCAGAGAGAAGATATAGGTAGCAAGACTTGGTAGACATAGTAAGAACGGGAGAACAAACAAGAGGGCATGAAGAGCCGTAGACTAAAGAGTTTTTTGACGTGGCGAAGGCCCCGTCGAGCCTACGCCAAGCCAAAACCAGAGCTTGATAGAAGGGCGGCAAGACCTTGAAGTCGAAACTAAAAGGACGAGAAAACACAACAAGAGGAGAGACACCAAACAAAGAGTTAAACCAAAAGGACATGAGAGCGACCCAACTGGATGGGGAGGAGACGAATCTCCTCACCCATTGACCAAGGAGGGCCCTCACCTTGGACTGAATATTAACCACAGAAAAACCACCAAAAAGGGGAGATTGAACCACGGCCGAACGGGAGACAAGCTCAACCTTGCCAGACCAGAAAAACGAGAAAACAAGACGGGAAAGCTTCGCCTCCACCCAGGCCGGCATGTGGATAAGAGAGGCCACATACCAAACCCGGGAGAGGGCGAGAGCGTTAATGACTAGGGCCTTGCCATGAAAAGAGAGAACACGAGAACGCCAAGACTTGAGAACACGGTCCACCGCATTAATGCGAGGACGCCAGTTGTCTTCATCAAGGTTACCGGGGCCGACAAATACCCCCAGCACCTTGAGCTTAGCAGGAGACCAGTCAAAAGGAACCGGGGGGTCCGTACGACCCCGCCAACCACCCAACCAGAGACCCTTGGACTTAGAAAGGTTGATCTTAGATCCAGAAGCTAGTTCAAAAAGCTTGTAAGTCTCAAGGGCAGCCAGAATGCCAGAATCAGTGGTAAGGATTAAAGATGTATCGTCCGCGTACTGCGAGATGGGAGACAGTACGGGACACCCAGGGAGAGACAGACCCTTGATACGGGGGTCTGCACGGATACTACACGCAAGAACCTCAGACACAAGAACATATAGGAGGGGAGAAAGAGGGCACCCCTGCCGGACACCACGAGAAAGGCTAAAGAAAGGAGTCAGGAACCCATTCACATTGACCGCGCTTTGAACATGAGTATAGAACAAGTCGACCCACGCGACAAAGGAAGGGCCAAAGCCCATGGTGACAAGAGTGGACCGCATGAAGCCCCAATCCACACGGTCAAAAGCCTTCTCTTGATCGAGGGACAGGATGGCGACAGGGGTGCCAGAAGACTCAGTATAGCTGACAACGTCTCTAAGCAGAGCAACATTTTCTCCGATAAAACGGCCAGGGACTCCGCATGTTTGATCTCGGCTGACAACGAGGTGTATTACCCGGAGGAGACGCCCAGCTATGGCACGAGAAGCAAGTTTATAATCCACGTTTAGAAGAGATATGGGCCGCCAATTTTTGGGGTCAAGGCGGTCCCCCTTCTTGAAAGACAGAGTGATGATACCTCTGCGCTGAGAGAGGGAGAGAAAACCAGAGGAAGAGCATTCATTAAGAACAGAAACAAGATCAGAGCCAACCACGTCCCAGAAACGGAGATAGAATTCCATAGGCAGGCCGTCTAAACCAGGTGCCTTGTTACGAGCCATGCCCTTGAGAGCGACGAGGACCTCTGATGATGTAAGAGGGCCCTCACAACTGTTGGCCTGATCTTGAGAGAGAACAGAAGACAAATTTTCAAGAAGAGAAGATTGAACATGAGGGTCAGTAGGTGAGGCTGTATAAAGACTAGAATAGAAGGAACCAAGAGACGCACAGAGATCGGCAGAAGACGAGACGATAGAGCCATCAGGCTCTCTCAGCGCAGAGATATGACGGTCAGCGGAACGTTTTTTCTCGAGACGAAGAAAATACTGCGAGGAAGACTCACCCTCCTCAACCCATCGGACTCTCGCACGCACCTGAGCCCCCCTCGCAGCATGGGAATCAAGCCGGGCAAGCTCAGAACAAGCAGACCGCCAAGGGTCAATGCAGGAAGTAATTCCAGAATCAACTTTGGCCTGAAGATGCTGGACAAGACGTACCAGGGCATCTCTGGATGAAGATGTTGTGCGGGCTTTATTTGCACAAAAGCGGATAGTAAGCCCCTTGATTTTACTTTTCCCACGATCCCACCACTTAGCTAGAGAAGGAAAGCGGGGGATGGCAAGGCGCCAAGCAGACCATTCATCACGGACTAGTTGCCGATAGTCCGGATCGTCGAGGATGGAAGTATTCAGCTTCCAGTAGCCTGGGCCAGGTGGAACGGCATCGGGAACAGACAGAGATAAACACAAACCGCGATGGTCCGAGAACGGACACACATACACGGAACAAGACGACACTGATGGGACCCACGCAAATGGGACCCCAAAAAGGTCAATACGCGACGCTAAACTGCCATTCCACCTGGTCCAGGTGAACCCAGGAGTAGTGGGGTGGAGATAACGCCAGATGTCAATGACGCAGGACGCCTCAAAAAGATGGTTTAGTGTGGGAGAACTATCTCCAGACAAGGAGGCGGGGTCTGGGCCACGCCTATCTCGAGCCCTATCAAATACAGCATTGAAATCTCCAGCAAGGACCGTAGGGATGGAAGGGTCGATCCTTGAATGAAGGCCATCGAAAAACAGGTCTCGTGCAGGGTTGCAATTAGGAGCATAGACACAGACAACTCGGAAAATTTTATCATGAAACGAGAATTCACATTGTAAGAAACGACCATCAGCAGACCAAGACTTTAGAAGGGAGATAGAGGGACGATAGAGAACAACACACCCACAAGAGTGAATAGAACCCGGGGCTAGCACAGACAAGAAACCAGACGAGGAAAACCACGATGAACATTCAGTTAAGGAAACACAATGAGTCTCCTGAAGGCAGATAACATCCACCTTCACCGGGAGAGAGCGCAACCATTGCACGAGACCATCACGCTTTGACCGGTCCCTGATGCCATTGACATTCAAAGTAAGGAGAGACAAAGCCATGAGGAAGAGATGGATGACCCTCATGAAAGCCAGGGCTGGGGCTGGGGTTTCCCCTTCCTACTGGGAAGATTGGGGACAGCCCTCGTACGCTTAGAGACCGTACTCGCCAACTGAGTATGAGAAGGAACCATGACACGTTTCTTAGAGCGTTTCCTGGAGACAACTTCAAAACCGTCCGATGACATGCTCCTCGTGAGAGGAGAGGAGAATTCAGAAATATCAGGAGACTCTGAGCCCTGAACAGGGGTAGAGTCCTGAGAGGAGAATTCGGTGATATCATCATCGACATTAGTGACACTTTGGCCAACACTAGTATTAGTGGTACTTTGACCAGACTTAACTATTTTACTGGTACTTTGACCAAACTTAACTAATTTACTGGTACTTTGACCAGACTTAACTATTTCACCGGTACTTTGACCAGACTTAACTAAAGAACTGGTACTTTGACCAGACTTAACATTATCAATAAATAATTCACTGGAATTAACTAAAGTACTGGTACTTTGACCAGACCTAACATTATCAATAACTATAGGACTGGTACTTTGACCAGACATAACACTATCATTAACTAAAGGACCGGTACTTTGACCGGACTCACTATTATTAACTAAACTGGTGTTTTGACCAGCGATACTATTATTAGGAACACTATTTATTTCTGAGGCCTCAGATTGTTTAGGAACGTTATTTAGATTACTGATTTCATTATTACTGGCTTCGCCAGGAGCAGAGATAACCATTTCTTCAGACGGAAGATCAACAGATTCGTTGGGTGGACAAGGAACGTTACCCGGCAGATTTGCCACATCTCCAGAAGAAATGGGCGGGAAATCAGCGGCCGGGGGAACAACATAGGGCGTAGAGCCCCAGACATTTCCGGTACGGCGGGAAGGGCAGCTACGGGCGAGATGACCAGCTTCCCCACATTCCCTGCATTTTCCATTGAAGGGACAGTCAGCAGCTTTATGACCCATGGTTTTGCAGATAGAGCAGAATGGCTTGATACCACGATACCAAATGCGCACAGGGTAACCGTCAATGGTGATTTGTGCGGGGATAGGTTTCTCCATGGACATGGTCAGAATTCGTGATCCAGTAAGAAGATGTGGACGCCCCATGAAAGCCTGACGTTTGCAGAAGAAAACTTTGCCAAAGGTCTTGAAGTCCTCGCACAGGATCGCGTCATCCCCTTCAGCGGGGTAGTGATGGATATAGACGAGCGTGTGTGGACGATCGGAATTGGTGACACTACATTCCACACCATCGAGATTTATAAAACCGGACTCAACAAGACTCGCCATATCGTCAGGATCTTTGAAAGTGAGGCGAATAAGGCCTCCCGGAACGAACTGAACCGCAGATAGTCTATTAAGGTCGATTTCCTTTTCCAACATTTTAAGAACAGCTGGTCTAGGGTGGACCGTAACTGCCGCCGTAGCATGGACAACACAAGTTCTAGCACATATTAACATTTTGAAAAGGAATAGGAAGAGAGAGAAAAAACAAAAAGGAAAGAAAGGAGAGAAAAAGGACTACAACAATTGCCAAAAAAGGCAAAAAAGGCAAAAAACCCACCAAGTTCAGCAAAGCTGAAACCTGGATGGGTTCCCAACAAAGTTCGGCCCCACCAAAAAAAACCAAAAACGAGATGGGTGACCGAAAACAACAAGACAAAAAAGACTGGCGTTCCACTCCCGGCAGGTACTTAGCACAGTCGAATAAATTGAAAAATGAGAGAATACTTACAAATCCTTTGCCCACGATGAGGTTTCGGACCAACACTTTACCTTGCAAAGATGAAATCCCGCGTCAGGTAAGTAGGGCGCACACTGTTTCGACCTATGTGGGCCTCATCAGTGCAGTGCTAATGCTAGGATGGGGGAGAACCGAGACGGTCACCCCAAACGACCCAACCTTTGTGGTATCGTCTAAGCCATGCCAGAGTGCTCAAACTAGAGTAAACCAGCGAGCATGCGCAATTGCAACGGCAATGACTCATCCTAGATAGAGTGCTCAATTTGGACATGAAAGCAAAGCTTTGTATGCCAAAGAGCTATATCTAACTGCAGACAGTACTTTTTTTTTTTTTTTTTTTAAATATAAAAGCCTGGAGACCAGGCAGTTTTATTTCGTCAATGATATCTATTTACAATTCTAATTGATTAAAGTATTCGAATTAAATTATGAGTTACTTAGGTAATTACAGGTCTCAATTAACTAATGATATTTTCTCTTACAGGCGGCACGAACAGCGCACGGGCTATAACAGCCCGGAGTAAGCGCCCACCTGTAAGAGGTAACAAAGTTCTATTTAAAAGTTTTCTATTTACTATTTACAAAGAGATATTTCAGACCATGTGGGGCGCAAACAGCGCGCGGGCCTGTAGCCCGGAGTAAGCACCCCTCATGGGCGAGGTTTAACAAGTTTTATTATATACAAAGGTTCAGGGGGGAGCAAGAGAGGGAAAGAAGACAGGTTTACCAGCATCGGCCGAACAAAATGCGTTTTTAAAAGACCAAAAATTCCTTAAGGTATCAGTGTCGCTGCTAAGAATTCTGAGTTGGACATCTTTTTTAATTAAGTCGATAATCGCGTTGGAGCTCAAAAGAGAACCTTCGAAGGTAGCTTTATTTCTGGCAAGCCAACACCAATATATGATGGTTGCCTTGAGAAAGTTAGATAAGGATATACTGGTGGTAGATTGGTCTAGGGAAAAGGGGTAATAGATAGAGGTAGGGGAGATAGAGAAGGGGGAGTCGAGCAGAACACGAAAAAGGGGAGAGAAATAGTCCCAGACTTTCACAACTCTGGGACATCCCAAGAAACAGTGTTCAATAGTTTCTGTTTTACCGCAGATCGCGCATTTATCATTATTGATGTATCCCCAAGACTTTAGGAGATATCTTACGCGGATCATTCTATGGATCAATAGCCAAATTAGATCGTTCTTCTTGTTCTCAATTAGCTTTAGGCGAGACTTGCGCCACACCCAGGCCCAACGATTGATGGGGCGGTCCATAGCAGACGCCCAAAAACCGGAGCACCGGGGTGCAACGCAGACGGGGTCAAGCAACAAAAGATATAAATTCTTACTGGTGAGTAAATCAGGTAAGGCACCAGTTTTCTGATGCAAGGTACGGAAATTATCTAAACAAAGCCGGTAGTAATTGGAAGGAAGGAAGGAAGAGGGGCCAGAATTTGTGGGAAAAGAAAAACGGGGATCTAGAATAGTTAGCTTATGTCCTAAAAAATATCGAGCTAGGTAATGCCATTTGGATGTGCCAAAGTCATCTCTTAAACTGGAAAAAACAGAAAGGCGCAGGCTAGCGCACTTAGCTTTAAAATTAACGACGTTGAGGCCCCCAGAGGATGGGGGCGCACAACAGCGATCGCGACTTACATTTTCCATTTTTCCTTTCCAGATAAAAGGCCAAATGATCGACTTAAAGCTATCGTGCACCCAACGGGGTGGGGGGATGACTTTAGCAACGTGCCATAAACGGCTTGCGCCTAAAGTGTTTACAATTAAGGTTCTACCGATAAAAGACAGGTCTCTTTGTTTCCAAAGATTTAGAACCGAACTTAGTTTGTCTAATTTGGCCCGCCAATTGTCGTCGTCGACATTGACGAGGCCGTTTGAGAAGTAAACACCAAGCACTCTCATTTTAGTGACCCATTTGAGGCCATAGGGAGATTCAATTCTAGTTCGCCATTTTCCTAACCACATTGCTTCAGATTTGGACGTGTTCAGTTTAGCGCCAGATCCTTGTTCAAATTTTGATACGACTCGGAGAAGTGAAGAAAGAGATCTTTCGGATTTTAAGATGCAAGTAGCATCGTCAGCGTACTGGGATATTTTATATTGAAGGCCCCCTGCTCCGGGGAGCAGGAAACCTTCAATATCTTTACAATTACGGATTTGCGTTGATAATACTTCTGAAACTAGCACATAAAGGAGAGGAGATAATGGGCATCCTTGTCTCACCCCTCTTCTTAAGTGGACAGGGGGGGACAGGGAGCCATTAACAATGATTCTAGAGAAGGCTTTAGAATAAAATAGTTCGACCCACCCACAAAAGGAGGGGCCGAAACCAAATTTACGCAATACTCTCATCATGAATTCGTGGTCAACTCGGTCAAAAGCTTTTTCTTGATCTAAGGAAATGAGAATACCTGGTTCATTAGTTTTGTCAATCATGTCAAGGGCATCACGAAGTAAGGCCAAATTTGAGAAGATAGTGCGGCCGACCACGCCGCACGTTTGGTCTGAATGCACGATGGAGTTCATGACTTTTTTCAATCGTTCAGTGATGATTTTAGATGCTAACTTGTAGTCAGTGTTTAACAAGGAAATTGGGCGCCAATTTTTTGCGAGGCGTCGATCATCTTTTTTGTGGATGAGTCGTAGGAGGCCCTCGTACTGGCTATCCGCGAGGGAGCCAGCAAGAAAGGCCTCGTTCAAAACAGAAAGGAGAGATTCGCTCAAATCGTTCCAAAAACACGAGTAAAATTCTGTTGGGAGACCATCAGAACCGGGTGACTTGCCGGTCTGAAGGCCTTCCAATGCAGTAAGTAATTCTTTATTAGAAAAAGGGCCTTCACATAGATTGCGCTCATAATCAGTCAGTGAAAATTCGAGGTCGTCAATTATTTCAGTTTGAATTCGCATATCAAGAGGATCTTTGGTGAATAAATTCTTGTATAAATTGGTTAAAATTCTTTCAAGATCATTTTGAGAATTTCTGAGAACACCGTTCTCGTCAAAAAAAGATTCAAAACTATTCATGTCAGCTCGTTTTTTCTCCAGACGGAAGAAATAGCGTGTTGGTTTCTCGCCTTCTTCGAACCATTGTGCTCGGGAGCGGACTTTAGCTCCTTCGGCTTCTTTCGAGATTAGAGAGGACAATTGGCTTTCCAAATCGCTAATTACACCTGGGTTATTTAAGCGATTAGAATGTAAAGCGTTTTTAGCATGGGTTAATTGCTTAGTAATTAGGATTCTTTTGGCATTTGCTATTCTCTGTTTACGGATACAGTATGAAATACTTGTTTTGCGGATTTCAATTTTTAGAGCATCCCACCATTCGCGAAGGGAGGCGAATTCGGGAATTTTAAGCTTAAAGTTATTAATCGATTTTGACATAATGTTTTTAAATTCTACATCTGAGAGTAAAGAGCTGTTGAACTTCCAAATTCCAGGACCGTGATTAGAAGGGTTGGTCGTTAGTTCAATTTTTACAAAGTCATGATCGGATAGGTCGTATACGCATGGAAGAATATTACATTTCGTTACTAGGGTTAAGCCTTTAGCGACGAGAAAGCGGTCAATTCTAGATGCCTGGGTATGGTCTTTGTTAGACCAGGTGAAAGTTACTTTGCGCGGGTTGTTTTTGCGCCAAATGTCTGTAAGTGAGAAGTCAGCACAAAGGGATCGGAGAAGTTTTTGATCAGACAATAGGATGGCGGAACAATTTAATTTATCTAGGACATTGTCTACACAATTAAAGTCTCCCCCGATCACTAGATCCCCTTGGGGGAGAAAGTAATTGTGCAGACAAGAGAAAAAACTTTTACGATCCGAAATAGTATTGGGAGAGTAAATGTTTACTAAATTTAGTTTAGAATTATAGTAGTCAATGAGTAAGCTCAATATTCTTCCTTCGGAATCGGTCAAAAAACGGATAATTTTGCCTGGGAAGTTTAGAGAAAAGAGGATGGCAACACCGGCAGACCTGCCAGTCCCGAAGGACCACAGACATTTGCCGCGCCAGAGTATTTCGAATTCCTCCGCTTGTTTTTTGCATGAGACATGTGTTTCTTGTAAAAGGATTATGTCACAGTTTGAATAATTTAATTCTTGAATAATTTTTCGACTTTTACTGGAGGACCCGAGTCCTCGCACATTTAGAGAAATTATTTTAAGCTTACTCATTGAATATAAATAAAAAATTAATGTCTGTACCGCCTTCTCCTAGGTTTAACTCTCTCCCATCCATCATCATCAGTTTCGGAGCCAGAGTAGTCACGGCGGGAAGATCTATCGCGGTCATCGCGGCCGCGATAATAATCTCGATCGTTTCTATCTCTCTCTCTTCTGTCGTCTCTCCGGTCATCTCTTCGTTCTTCTCGATCGTCCCTCCCTCGCTCGTCTCTTCGTTCTCTTGGTCGTTCTCTTCTACCTTCGTCGCGTTGTTGTTCTCGTTGTTTCTCTTGATCTTGTTGTTTCTGTTGTTCTTGCTGTTTCTGCTTTTCTAGTAATTTCTGTTGTTCTTCTTGTTGTCGCTGTTGTTCTCTCTGTTGTTGTAGTTTTTTCTGCCTTTCTTCTCTTTCCTTGGCGCGCTGGGCTCGCTCTTGTTTCTTTTCCTCTTCAGTTTTAGGTGGCGTTGGCTCACTATCGACGTTCGCGCTGAAGAGCAGGAAGGGGCATTGAGGCATGGAATGGTTGTCCGCTAAACAAACGGAACATCTTGGCGAGTCTTTACATTCTTGAGCTCGATGCCCAGGGCATTCACAATTAAAACAACGGACTGCAGAGCAGTCTTTGGCCATGTGGTCAGTAGCTCCACAATTCCGGCAAGCCAGTTTGGCTGATTTGGGTACCATATTTTAATATGTTCACCAGCTATGTTGATGTTGGCAGGGATAGTTCGATGTAGCGCCATTCGAGCCGTTCTTACTCCATTCTCGATATGTTGTGCAATTTTGTCGCGCCGAAATGAAAGGACACGACCGTAGTGGCTGAGTCGGCCAATCACGGCAGTGTCGGGTAGTTCAGCGGGGGCTTCATGGATCTTGACGAGGACCAAACGATTTTCGCAGTCGCCCAAGAACACTTTGAGACCGGCAATCACGACAAAAGGTGTTTCAAGAGCGGCTTCTTTAGCTGCACGGCTCTTAAAAGTTACGATCCAAGATCTATTGGACGCCTTTCTCTGGATTCCGGTGATAGCGTCAATATCGATTTCTGCCGCGTCAAAAGCTTCGAGAATTATTTGCGATGTGACGATTGTATCAACGCTAAAATAGATAGAGCGATCCTTCGTGATTTTACTTTGACTAGGAGCATTCAAAAAAGGCACGGCCTTAAATTTCACACCCTTATTTTCCAGATTTTTCAGTACCTCAGGGATTTCGATTTC
Source organism: Stylophora pistillata (assembly GCF_964205215.1). Classification (NCBI taxonomy): domain Eukaryota; kingdom Metazoa; phylum Cnidaria; class Anthozoa; order Scleractinia; family Pocilloporidae; genus Stylophora; species Stylophora pistillata. The sequence continues at coordinate 3,527,691 of NC_142526.1, read as the reverse complement.
CACGTCTGCGTCCCAGGACTGTGAACCTTCTACCACGCTTGCGTCTACGACGTCTCCTGGATTCGCTGTCGAGTTATCGGTAGTAAACTGGCTGATATTTTCACTTTCCTGGCTGTCCATGTTGACCAATTGCTGCAAAAGCAAGAAAAATAAACTTTTCATAAGCCTTTTAACCTTACCCAAGAGGCCGAGAAGCTTATAACTGTTTCGGCCTTCTGGGCCTCATCAGTGCAGTGCTAATGCTAGGATGGGGGAGAACCGAGACGGTCACCCCAAACGACCCAACCTTTGTGGTATCGTCTAAGCCATGCCAGAGTGCTCAAACTAGAGTAAACGAGCGAGCATGCGAGCATATATATATATATATATATATATATATATATATATATATATATATAACTAACTGCAGACAGTACTGTTTCGGCCTTCTGGGCCTCATCAGTGCAGTGCTAATGCTAGGATGGAGGAGAACCAATATGGTCACCCCAAACGATCCAACCTTTGTGGTATCGTCTAAGCCATGCCAGAGTGCTCAAACTAGAGTACACTAGCGAGCATGCGCAATTGCAGAGCAATGACTCATCCTAGTTAGAGTGCTCAATTTGGACATGAAAGCAAAGCTTTGTATGCCAAAGAGCTATATATATATATAAGAGCTATATATATATATAACTGCAGACAGTACTGTTTCGGCCTTCTGGGCCTCATCAGTGCAGTGCTAATGCTAGGATGGAGGAGAACCAATATGGTCACCCCAAACGATCCAACCTTTGTGGTATCGTCTAAGCCATGCCAGAGTGCTCAAACTAGAGTACACTAGCGAGCATGCGCAATTGCAGAGCAATGACTCATCCTAGTTAGAGTGCTCAATTTGGACATGAAAGCAAAGCTTTGTATGCCAAAGAGCTATATGTATCAATCATGAAAATTTACTATTAGTTTTACAATATTGGTTTTGGTTTTCACAATAAAAGCGACACCCTTTGAATTTTTTGTGTATGTAAGCGTAAATATAACTCGGAAAAAGAAAGCTCTCACTGTTTTGATCAAAGCAATAGACACATTAGGCGCAGTTGAATATTTTTATAGAAACTGCGCGGTATAAATTTAAATTTAATAATAATTTAATAATTTCCCCTTTTTGCTAGTGCACCCTTTACTGACGAGGGAGCATAATAGACATTCAAATTCATTGATAGTCGACAATAACGTTGAGGAAATTCCTGTTTAGTTCCGATCATTGCGGAATTAATGCAAATGTAAACCATTATATCTATATCTCTTTTATCTTGCTAGTTTTATCGCGCTTTATTATAGAAAGTACAGCCCTCTTGCTGGTGAAATTCAAAAGAATTTATCCAAAGCATCTATAGTTATTAATAAATTATTTTTTTGCGAGAAATAAAAAGGGACGATCTCATATTTGCGTGCAAATGTAACAAAACATCTACTCGACTCATTAGCTATCATGCGAGATGTAGTGAGTATGGAAAGTAGCTTAGTGGTGTTCCATTCTAAATAATTTAGGTAAAAACAAGTGTGTGTTTTTTTGTTAGTTTTTTGAACAATTAAATTATTATACCAGGGCTATGACTCTATACATTAATTCCTCTCGATTACTGAGGGTAATTGTTGAGGTCATGATGTTATTGTTAAATGAATTATGGGAGGGAAAATAACATTCATTAGAAATTCAGCTGTGAGCAATCCACGAGATGGCTCTTCTTGTCCAGTGTTTCCAGGTTGAATTGGAATTTTGAGCAAACATTTTCTTATTTTCACTCGGGCTTCTGTAAGAAAGCCCGAGTCTGAAAATGCAAGCCGTTTTGGTCGCCAAAAGGGGGGTCATGGTCCCAGGCGTTCCTTGCGGTAAGCGCGGAAACTGGGAATGAGAGTGCGACAACTCGTGTTATCCTAAGCTTGCTCTTCGTAAACAACGTAATTTATAGAATTCTGCGTTTTTTGAAGACCGCTTAGCAAAGATTCCTGTCCTTTAAGCTTATCCCAAATGCAAACGCACACACTGTTCGCGGTTGGCCCACGCTAAGTGATGTCGAGTGTTTTCGGAATGGTCCGGTCCAAGAACTTCATTGTTTGAAAGCTAGCCAAATGTGGAAAGTTCATACTAGTTCTCACGAGATAACAAATAAGCCATATGTGGGGTCAAACTACGAAAATACTGGCAAAACTGTGACGGCCGATTTAACAACAAACTATGATGCTGAGACGAACACCTTACTTGCTGAAAAAAGCAAGAATGTTCGTGAACACAACTTCGAGGTGGCGCTAACAACAGCGAATTGGATAAGGATACTTGCAGAAGCAACTTAAATAGTAAGGTTATATAAGCTTAGCTCTTCTGTTAAATATCCTGTTTCTGTTGCTGGCTTTATTGGGTTCAATACTTGTAAAGTACGATTTGGTATTTCGTACATAATCCCTATTTAACAATTGTTCAATAACATTTTCAACGCGGTATTTTATGTATAAAGGGCAGAAATTCCCTCTCGTACGCTTCAATGCGTTGTTTATTTTGTTTCGGAAAAGTATTTCGCTCTGCCTCCATGATGTTGTCTCAGATTGGTCAAAAGCTGACAGGTGAATTCATGTGTGGAAATGAAGAGTTGCGAAACGAAATGAAACCGTTGATTGTTTTGTTTTCCCTTTTTCTGGGTTCTTTCTCGGGAGTTAAAAATTCCATTCCAAAGAAAAAGTAGGCAGATCCTCATCGGCTTGTTCGCTTGTTGCCATGTCTAGTTTAACTTTTTAGCGGAAGTTTTTCCTGTTTTTTAATGAAAAAAGCTGAAGTCACTCGCGAGAAAAAGATTTCTTCGCAAGGCATATGTTTTTACCTAAATAATTTAGGTAAAAACAAGTGTGTGTTTTTTTTGTTAGTTTTTGAACAATTAAATTATTATACCAGGGCTATGACTCTATACATTTTCGCAAGGCATATGTTTGCTTAAGTCACCGGCGTGCACAAAGGGAAACTGAAGCACGTTCGCGCAATTGAATTTGATTTCTCGAATTTACAAGCTATGTTACAATTGTACTCGTGTTTGGTGTAAATGCCATGGCTATAAAAGAAGCCCGAGTGAACGCTCCTCGAGCGTCTAGTTTGTTGAAGTCTGACGTCCATTCAGTTTCTCTTCATAGCCCTGATCTTGAAGGGAGCTGGATACTGAGTGATTGCTCTTAGATGCTTAATCGTAGGTGAGCCCTTGCCTTCCTCCGGAAGAAATGTAAACTTGTGAAGCATCCAAGACAAGATAACATACATTTCCAATTTAGCAAGAGTTTCGCCTGGACACACACGGCGTCCAGCTCCAAAGGGATAAAAATTTCCTTGATTCGTCATCAAATTCCCATCTTTATCAAGGTGGCGATGAGGGTTAAAAAGGTTTGGCTCCTTCCAACAAGCAGGATCAAGGTGAATTCCTTCTGTATCCGGATACACGATGGTATCCTTAGGGACTCGATAACCACAAAGGGAAGTGTCCTCTACAGCTCGGTGAGGTAACGCTTGGGGTACAACGTTGCCTAGTCTCAAGCTTTCCATTATAGTCGCATGGATAAGAGGCAGTCTAGGGCGATCCTCCAGATGTGGCATGCGATGTCGACCAACGACGTCATCCAGTTGTTTCTGAATATCGTATTGGTAATAAGGGTACTGGACCAGATAGCCCAACGCAAATGTCAGTGCATGCGCAGTAGTCTCGTAGCCAGCAGTAAACATGTCTTGTATGGTGTTGATCAGATGGTCTTCAGAGAAAAGGGAAGCCTTGTTTTCTTTGGTCTCTTCCATAGCTTCCCTCTGGGCATGCAGTAAGGCGTCCATCAAATTAGAACCGGGTACCTGAGGATCGAAAGTTGCCATTCGTTCTCTCAACTTAAGGCGGATGATCTCCAGAGTAGAAAGAAATATGTCGAATATTTTTTTCCGCGAACTGAAAGGAAATAATTGGCTCAAGGGGAAAAAGTCCAGGAACATTATGGCTTGAAATTCTTTATAGCTCTTTAAACCGAGTTCGTTTTTGCGGATTAAGTTACTAATTTGAGGATCACTAAGATCCCAACCGTTTCCAAATATTATTCGTCCCAGGACCTCCACAATGCACTGGTTTAGAAAATCGGCGGGATCGAAGTCCTTCTGGTGCTGTTCCTCAAGAATCCGCAGAAGTTTCGAAGCCGTGTAAGTCACTCTCTCTTCAATTACGGCTGTATTGGAGATGTGTTGTCTTAGGGCAGAGATAAGGATACGTCGATGAATCTTCCACGACAATCCGTCACTGAAAGCTATGTTCTTGAAGCCTAACGAAAGAATCAAAACACGATAGATATAATTATTTTTCCAGAAAATATTTGGAATATTTATTTGTGAACATATAATTTTTTTGGCTGACGGGAAGCTTATTTGGTAACCATGGAGCTTGTGACTATGAGCTAAAAACACGGCAATCGTGTGTGAACTGTTATTAATGGAACATAGACGAGATCGTAAAAACAAAAAATAGATATGATAACAACTATAATATAAATGTAATAATAATAATAATGTTTAAATACGCACACACGGACGAATAAACAATGGAACAGACACTAGACACATCCTACAAAAAACAAAACAAAACAAAACAACAACAACAAAAAAAAAAACAATACAAAAAAACATCAAGTTATATCTTCTTGAAGAGAATCAGAAAAGGAGAAATGCTTTTAATCTAGATCTTCATAGAGAGAGAGTAGAGCGTTTTGTCTATTATGACTAAGAGAAGCAAATACTTTTGGCCTCTGATATTACTAAAAAGATTGCAACAGATGAGCCTTCCTAAAAGAATCCCACAGAATACTCACCAAGGCTCAACATTTTCAAACTGTAGGTCTTAGGTCTTCCACCGTATTCGGAAGACTTTGTTACCAGTACCTCCCGGACAGCTTCTGTTGAGCCAGCAATAACAAATTTGTAGCTTCCGAGCTTTAAGGAGAACAGTCTTCCATAATTCTTTCGCAAGCTATCACAACATGACAACAATTAGCCTTGAATGATAACTTTATATGCTAATCACTATGATCACTGAAACCTAATTAATTCATTCTTAGTCAACGCCTAGCCAGCAGTGCAGGCGTCTTCTTGTTAGGGCGAGTTAACGTTAAGAAGCGCACGATCGTTTATTTCACCGGCCATGTTTAATTTGGTGTCAGAGTCGACGGCAGGGGAAGGGAGTCTGAAGGCGGCGAAGGTAATATTCACTCCCACCGCTTCGTTATCGAGATCTTTTTGCTCATCCTTGGTGTAAAAACCTGTAAAGCTCACGAGTAACGTAAAACAAAGACAGCAAAACATTAAAAACAATAGCGTATAGCAACACAATATACCTCATGAAACAAAGAAAACCTCGTCAGGTTTTTACACCGAGGATGACCCGATCTTTTTCTAAGGTGGGAAGTTCAAGAGTCTGAACTACTCTAAGTCGATTTGTCTTTCTACAGTACAACCTTTAATAACATACAATCTATTTCGTTTCCACTTGAACGGTTTTTAACTTTTCGCTGCACAATTATGCATTATGCACGCCGCCATAATCTAGATTTACGTATGATGCACGATCCTCGCAGTAGAGAGCACTATTTATGCAATAGCGAAAATCAGACCTGAAAAAAATCAGGCCTGTACGGGATTCGAATCACTGACCTCTGCGATACAAGTGCAGCGCTCTACCAATTGAGCTAACAATCCAACTGGGAGCAGGCCGTTAAGTTGATTCATAATAAACCCGTGATGATATATCAGATACGATGAATATATGAAGTTCATATATTTTGAACTGCGGTTATAGATACATATAGAGCGCTGCACTAGTATCGCAGAGGTCAGTGGTTCGAATCCCGTACAGGCCTGATTATTTTTTCAGGTCTGATTTCTCGTGCATCGTATGTATCTATAATCGCAGTTCAAAATATGTGAACTTCATATATTCATCGTATCTGATTTATCATCACGGGTTTATTACGAATCAACTTAACGGCCTGCTCCCAGTTGGCTTGTTAGCTCAATTGGTAGAGCGCTGCACTTGTATCGCAGAGGTCAGTGGTTCGAATCCCGTACAGGCCTGATTTTTTTCAGGTCTGATTTTCACTATTGCATGAATAGCGCACTCTACTGATAGGATCGTGCATGATACGTATCTATAACCGCAGTTCAAAATAATTGAACTTCATGTAATCATCGTATAATCTATATCGATAGAAAGTAAGTCGATGACATTTTAAGCAAGTCTGAAGTTTGTTTGCGGTGGGGTCAAGTCGCTCTATCAAAAAAAAAAAAAAAAAAAAAAAAAAACTAATGCAGAGGAACATAATTGACCTGCAGAAAAAACAGTGTTTACCTGGCGACAGCATCTTGGAAGGTCGTCGCATCAAAATCAAAGCTAAACAGGTTTCCGATGAAAGGTAGACTGGTTAATCGGGGACCAGGTGGCATCCCTCTCAATTGGTATAATTCGATCAACAGATAAATCATAAACGCCAGCAGTGACGCGAAGATTACATTTGCTGGACATAGATATTCCACGAATAGCACCATAATCTGAGTCCAACAAGTACAGGCGAGGAAAGAATGAGATACTCCCTTGAGTTTTGAGACGAATCAGAAGCTCTTGACCGACAGTTCTGTTTTCAAGCTTGCGTCAATTTTAAGTAAACTAAAGATACCCACCAAACAATGTTGTGTTGTTGTATTGTGCATTGCTACGTGTGAAGTTATTCTTACCTAATTTGCATTTGCTAATCACTGGCCTTTGTTATAGGAACATAAAATGACAATTAGTGTGTCACACGCCTTATGTTTTGTATATATATCACAGAAATATATCAATCGAGTTGATCCTTTGTTGCGCTGTATAAATGCCTGCATCGGCGGTACTGCACCGGCGAGGGTATGAATAGCTTGTAAAACTTAAGACCATGTGGCTTGAACAAATTTAATTAACTGTCAAAACTGTGGAAACATTCATATTAGCTAAATAACTAAAAAAGGGAGAAGAAAAACTCAGAATAGAACAAAACTTACGCCTTTTAAGGGTCGTGGTTAACGACTAACAAGCTAACATGCATGCTTAACGTAATGCATGTGCATGCGACGTAACGCAACGCAACAAAAATGTCAACGGAAATTCTAAGGAAAGCGGGTTCGGGTACCGATAGTTGAATTTAGAGAGAGTTGGAAATTTAACGTTGTTTCTGATTTTATAGACATCTACGAAAGTTTCAACTTCTTCCGCCTAGAGATTATGAAATGTGTATAATCTCTTATTTCCCCCCATTTTTGCTTTTTCCATCAAATGTTCTTACGTCTCTATTTCATAATCTGCACATTTCTTTTCCCTTATCCGTCACTCTTCTCATTCCATCAACACTCGGTCTCCAAGCTGAAGTTTGTTACCTCTACTTTCAAAATGTTAATGAAAAATTACAACCCCAAACTTCCAAGGAGTTTGCGCCAGGATATCGCCTAGGTCATGCCGGTATCCCAGTCCCCTCTCTCCCAGCAGATAAAAACCTGTTCAGTTAACCTTTTTGCATTGTCCATGTTTTTTTGGGTGCATATTTCAAAATGTACAATGTGATATCGGTTATCCATCGTTTCAGTTCCACGTGACAACACGACTGTTTTTTTTATCAGACTGTTTTGTTTACATTTGACACACATTACCCAGTCATGTGATGCAAAATAAACACTGAGAAATGGTTGGGAGTTTCGAGCTGCTGGATGCTGGTCACTCTGGATAATTTGCACTGATTTGTTGTTAACTGGTCGGGGAGGGCAACACTTCTAGAGTCTTTGAATACAAGACAGAGTCAGTGAGACCAGCATGTAAGTGCTTCAATTGCATAATGCTGCAATACCTCTCAGTAAGAGCAGTTCCTTTGGATTGACTATGATTCCATGATCTTATATACTTCTTGTTTTGAGTTCTTCGCTTTGCTTACGTAATCATTCAATCCCGCTTTTCTTTTATCATCTTATGACTCAATTTGATTTTTGATTTTATTGATCTAAATCTGTTACTGCCCAGCTACTGCTTCTTTTAGACGAAGAGCGAGATTCCACATACCCTCTGACCGGTAGACTAATTTTAACACATTTATACTGGATAGTTTCGGCTGCGTTAACTTGACATAAGTAAGGCACAATAATCAGTAAGAAAAACTGGACCAGTACAGCTTCATAGAAAGTTCTCCATCAAAAATTGCGGTAGCTTTGGGCAGGTTTAGATGTCTTTGATTTGTGTTACTTTCAATCATTTATCGTTTAGTCTAATTTAGCCGGTATTTCATGTTTCACGTATTTAAAAATGCATACGCAATTTCTTTAAAAGAATTCTTGATATTTCTAATTAACGTTCCGAAAGAAAGAGTAGGCTACCTAATCTTCTGATCGAGACGATCATCCGTTATAATTACTGAGACCCTTTGGACAAAAATGTTATTGTTCCGCGTCAGGCTTAGAAGTAAGTCAAAATGTTTGCGATGACATATGAATTCAAGGTCACCAGGTTTGTTTTCACTGCAAGCTGCAATAACTCGACATTCGTATTTTGTTTCGAAACGAATGGCAGTGATGATGATAGATTCGCTCTTGTGGGGAAGCAATGATATGGCAAAAACACGATAAAGTGTACTATTTTTGAAGGAGGTGTACGCTCGAGAAAGTGGCCGCCGTCAGTTACAAGAGTTTTGTAACAGTGTTTGAACGGGGAACAGAAAGGCTTTTTGCAGTGGTTCATGATCGAAAGAGGTTGTCAGGAGAGAGTGAAGTGTAATTTATGAATGGTTTGCAAGCAAGGAGCAAGATAGGTGTTGTTCATAGGCAAGAAGATGCCAATATTCTCACTTAGTATATACTAAAACGGTGGATAGCGTTGAAGGCGCGTTCTGACTGGCTAGTCAAACTCCGAATATCCTTTGCTATTTACCTCTTAGCAACTCGGGAAAAAATGGCATGCCGGTTTGCATGCGCGACAAGCGAATAAATCACTCAAATAACGACGAAGCAGTCCCTGAAAACACAGAGAAAGGGACTAAATTTGGTTTGGCCGTGTTTAAAGGTAATGGTAACCGGGAGTTTATCGATAAAAACCAATAAAAAAGGTTTTGTTTACAAATGCAAATTAATCTTGCGTAACTTCACTTGTTCACTTGAAAATCAAAGTTGAATGGTATTTTTTACAGAATGGTTTCCAATACAGAAAGAGTTTGCGACAGCATTTGAAGAAATGTCGCCACCAGAGCTAAACAAATGTCTTAGGAAATTTTATCTGTCAGCGAAAAAACGTGACGGCAGTTTTTACAACAAAAAATCACTTACCGCGATCCGAGCCGCGTTGGATCGTTACTCCCGGGAAAATGTTGGAATCGTTGCTGGAATGTATGAATTAAAATAAATTTTTGGTGGTGTATATTATCTCACTGTTTTAGTATATACTAAAACAACTATTCACCTCAGTGTCGGTGGTTAGCGGTGGATATTTACCTCGCCGCTTCGCGGCTTGGTAAATATCCACCACTAACCACCTCCACTTCGGTGAACAGTTGTTAATTATTACACGACTCGGGCAGTCAGAGGGCCAATAACTAAAATCAACCAATCAAAATGCTCTATTGCCGGTCCAATATTCTCTAAGTATTGGACCGGACACTGTCCCGAATGGTCCCGAATGATACCGCACTTGTGTCCCTCTGAACTTCAGTCGTATAATAAATCTCTTATTAACCAAGCTTGCTCGGGACCGTAATGGAAGAATATCGGCCCACGGTCTTTTTTGTACGGACCGAGCTGCGCTCAAGACCTCGGGCCGACATTCTCCCTGTACGACCCTCGCCCTTGGTTAATAAGATATATTTATTGTATATGTATACCACACAGGTATACGTGATTAGTGTTCTTCAGGAGCGCTGATTGGCTGGTTCGGAACTCATTAGCAAGAATTAGGCTAAGCTGGGCAGCCGAAGAGAAAAAACTCGCGTGTCAAGAAATTAATTTCTGACCACCTTTTAGCATATTTACAGGAACCAAAAGGTTTGGGTTTTGAGTGCTATATTTCCTAAAACGTACAGTGGCAGTTATTTACCTCTCTGCCTCGCGGGTCAGCATAAGTAAATACTCATGCACCACTATTTACCCTCGCTCAGCTGAATTCTTGTTAACTATAGCACGCGTATGTGAAGATTTTGTTTGGGAACAAAAGAACCTGTGTCATACCGCCTGAGAAAAGAGATGTAACAATAGCAAAAAATACATTTCTGTGGGGTTCGAAGTTCAGCTATGTGCGTTTTTTGTCTTGATGTGCTTTCTACGATCGATTTATTGGGTTTAGACTGAAAACTCTCTTAAGTTCATAGTGTTTTACGAGACTTTTCCATTTGCTATTCTCTGCGTTATGTGAAAATCTTGAAATCCTTGGTTTATAGATTCCAGAGAATTGCTTGCGCCAAGGAACATGTTCAAATCTTCATAGTCTGAATTTCAGCCGTTTCTTCCCTTAAGGGAAGAGACGCCTGAAATTCAGACTAAAATCTTCATGAATTGCCAAGGGATTTACTGTCATTCGAATTTGTTTACTCGGTGACATTCATTACCTTTAGTTGTTTGTTATTAACTTTTTCCTCTAGCTAGCAATCAGATTTAGTGAACGCAAAAAGTAATTAGCAAAGCTTCAGGTAATGTTTCAGCATCCTTTCTTTAATTTTACTTATTATTACCAGCTTTTATAACCGTTTTATCACATTCAACGTCAGCTTTTATAACCGTAACGGTGGCCAATTTACCATTTCAACTTTGTTGATATATTCAAATTATTTCGTTACCCCCACCGACGCAGTGCCAAACAGTTTCTTTAGAAACTATCAGCCTTTATTCATTTTAATTTTACTTGTTTTTTCTCGTTTTTTTTTTTCTTTTTTCATAATCGATTAAGGACATGTGGTCACTCTTCCCGATTGAAACTGCCATCATGTATTTCTAACGAGTATTAAGTCTCTGCTTCGGTATTTTAAATTTGTTACATTCACAGAAAGATATCTGAAAGACAAAAAGGAACAGATTACTTTTTCAGTCATAACCCTTTAATAAGATCTTTAATCTGATTTCGATTTGTTCTCGGCAGGTATGCTCTGAGCTCTAAGTTAAGCTTTTACCTTTTGTTGTAGCGAGTGACACTTTCAGTACCCTCAGAGTTCCAGAAACACGTTCAGTTGAGCTAGTTCATTTTATTAAAAGTTTATCGAAATCCGTTGGTCGCGGACACGATTGCACCAATGCCATTTAGTTTTCGTTATGTTCAATACCATCTAGTTATATCTTTTGATCACATTCAGGGTTAAAACAAATTGATTCACCGGCGGGAGTCATCATCAGTCGTACTTCCATGATTTTAGACCACTTTTTTTTTAAATCGCCTTGCTTTCATTTCCGTTTCTTTAAAATTCTTAAGCCCCCCTGTAATTAATAACAATTCCTACAGCTTTTCATTGATTTTTCCTAGAAAGAGGACTTCAGTTGACTCAATCTAGTTAAAAGAAGCTTTGGTGTTCTCGAGTAGAAAACTTTCGATCTCATTTTTGCTTTCTCTTTCTCTTCCTCTATTGTTTGTGTTTGTTTGTTTTTCTTTTTTCCTTTCCTTCATGGTTTTCGTTATCTTCTCAGTACCATCATTATAACCATGACATCGTCTGTACGTTGACAAAAAAAAACAAAACAAAACAAAACAAAACAAAACAAAGCAAAATTAAAGGACTTGCACGAAGCTTGTTAACAATATTTACAGCACAGTTTATTTGGAAAAAGTTATTGAAACTTCCGCCTGCACTAATCGCAGAGAAGATTCAAATTTAAGTGATCTTCCTTTTGAAATATTACTTTTCACTAGTGAATTAGTTAATACTGATGAAAAACTAATATGTGTTAGCGTGATATGATTGAATGTTCGAAACTTGATATCAAATTCCGGTTCCTAAATCCATTCGGACGCTCCTCAACGTCGATTGGGGAGCGCCTTTGTTGTTTGTTTCCAATTCCTATTTCCGACTTCGTGGTCAGCGGCTCATATACCCATGCATTTGACATTCAAAATCGGTGCATCACCGTGAAACAGAAAAAAAATTAAAGAAAAGTTGTCTTTTACATCGCAACACAGGAAGAAATTTCTATGATTAGGAAACTAAACATCTCCTCTTTTAATCTAATTGAAGCTTGGCTTAGTATTTATCTGATAAGTTTTATATCAAAGGATTCAGTTCCAGGACAGCTGCATGACTCTTTTAGCGAAAAAAATCTCACATGCAAATAAGGCAAAAAGCAATTAAAATAACTTCCTTGTATTTGCTCTGTACAATTACGTGTCGCAGTTTGCGAAGGAAATAACACGTAACCTACCGCGGGGAACTATAAAAATAGTTTACATCGCTTGTAATTCTGGTCGGCCCTGTGTAATATGTCTGTTCCCTTCGCTTTGGCCTTAAAGAGTGGACAACAAACTTGTGGTTATTGAGGTGCGGTTCTAAGCTCTTTCTGTATCATCTGTATATTATCAACCCAATGAATTCAGTTGTAGGAGAACTGAAAGAAAATTCAAACACATGATCGTTAATGTTAATAGGGCGTTTTTTATGCGCTGTCAATCCTTAGACTAGAGCTTAGGTTGAAGTGACAGGCCCATTTGAAATATTTTTTTCCATTGATTCTATAAACTTTGTTGTTTACACATAATCTTTCATTTGTGAGCTACGTTTAATGAACACTATTTGACCGAATAAAGAATCGAATGAGAAATATTGACTAATTTCAAAGGTGTGTTTAGGAAGAAGCAGGGTTTTCTACCGTAAATTTTGTCTTTGGTCAAGTTATCGTCAGTTATTAGGTTTCGTTGGGCCATTTGGAATAAAACTTTAAATAGTAACTTCCCGTATGCATACAACTAGTCTTGATTTTATAAAACTATTGCTGGGTTAACAGAAATATTGATAAAACACCATTCTAAAACGATGCAGAAGATTTTCCCCTTTTCACAACATAGAGGCAAACGCCAACATCTTACTAAGTTCAAAGCTCAGAGACCTTTAGCCAAGTGACCATAAATTTCTTTGTTTGATTTCTTCTCTTCTTTATAATTTTCACTCCAGTTATGTCCGCTTGAAAATAGAAAGGGAAGCAATTTCGGTTTTCGTGCGCTTAAGTAAATGCGAAAGTATAGTCAGTTAAAGATAAGACAATTTTCAGACGATGTATCTTTTATGATTCAGCTATATGCTTCTTAATTCTTACGATTTGGGGATATATAGAACTAATAATGTGCTTTATACTAAAGTATAAAAGATAAAGTAATGATATCGTTGTATCACATTTTCCAAGATACCTTTTTTTAGTGGCTGGTCGAATAATTTTGCATGCGTTTGTCACTAGGAAAGGTTTTAGATGGACGGATGTAGGTGTTTGAATGGTAGCCGACAGTTTGTCGTAAATTGACGCCTAAGGAAAGTTTTTATTTATTTTCGATGTAGAAAGCGGAGCCAGCAAAGTCGTTTAGTCTTTTTTTTCTTGGTAGTTACGTGCACTTGGGTCATGTCAGGAAATGAAACTTAAATAGATAATCCATTATTTATCATGTTGTCGGGAGAAGCCATTATAATTTCTTTGTTTTATTTTACTCGACTTTTTGTCGTCAAAAATGAAAGTTGCCGATATTCTGTTTTAAACATCTGACTTAAAAAAGGGTTAAAATTGAATTTTAGTCAATTTTATCATTCTTACAATAACTTTTTGTCAACAAAGCCAGAGATAGCTAAATTTTTTTCACTAAACAAATATGAACAAATTAGGGAACATGGGACTGTAAGATGCACTTGAAGTGATTGCGTGCAAATGTCAGTCGCGATTTCTCCCGTGATAGTGACTTCTTCAGCAAACCAGAAATAGAAAAGAAAAGGTTTTTGAAACAAAAATTAAAACTAAAATTTATCCTACAGGAGCATGTCTTTAGTCTAGCGCCTTCAAAGTCCATACGTACTACGTGACTACTTTTTTCTTTGCCTTTCTCTCTTCGTTTCTCGTTTTCGAAATTGTCCTCAAACGCTTGCTAATTAAAATGATTACGAAAATTCTAAATGTCTCTGTGAAAAATAACGAAGATTTTAAGGGCTGGAAAAAATACTCTATGTTGAGAGAGAGAGAGAAACAGTAATTTGAGTAATGACAGAGATAAGAAGGTCACTTCACTTATTACCAGCATTGTAATGGACTTTAATGGTTCATACCTCACTCCTCATTAATTCCGCAGCTGTCATTCTGTTGAGCATGATTCAGTTCATTTACGTGTCATTTCCACTGATCATTAGCTAAGATTTGACTTAATCCTCTGCACCAACGAGCAGTTGTATTGGACGTTTCCAAATCATCCAGTGATTAGTCCAATCCCGCGTGGGATTTTTTATAACAATTTATCAAATCTTTCGTACACTAGCAATATCGGAAGAACATTCGTGTTTCAAATGACCCAGTCTTTGTTGATAGTTTTCATCGTTATCATTTTGGATCTATCATATGTCCAGGCTTGATTTCTTTGTATTTATATTTATCACTTTGACAGTAACATTTATTTCATGTTTTCCTTCAATAGCGTTCTCGAGAAAGGAGGCCAGCTAGGAAAATGGTAACCAACGGTACATCTGAGAAAAATCCATACGATGACCTCAGAAAAATATTAGCAGCAAGAAACACAGCCGAATGCATTACAGAGACGACAATTTATGTAATAATCAACCTGATGGCCTTTTTAGGCAACATCCTCGTTTGCTTGATCTTCTACAAAAATCCAAGTTTACGAAGCGTCACCTATCTGTATATTTTTGCGCTTGCCATATCGGACGTTTTCATGGCAGCATTTTGCATGCCTCTCGTCTGGGGAGTATTGCTCTTGGGTGAATGGAGATACGGGGAGGTTGTATGTGGATTTCATGGCTTCGCTGTGCTCTTCTTAGCATTCGTGTCTTTGCAGACCATAGCTTTGTTAGCCTTTAATCGGTACTGCCGAGTGGTGAAACCATGGCTATTCCGCAAGATTTTCAAGAAGAATTTCGTTGGATTCTCCTTATTGGCTGTCGTTTCCTCCGCCGCGTTTTTTCTTGGCCTACCTCTTGCTACAGGTTGGGGCTATTTTCATTTCCATTCTGGCAAGATTACTTGCGTATTAGAATTCCATCATCCCGCCACAGACAAGATTTACACTGGCATCTTGGGGCTGGTCAATGTCGTTGCTCCATTTGCTGTCATAACTTTCTGCTACACCAAAGTGTTTTTGAAAGTACGGCAGCATCGACAACGCTTTTCTTCAGTAACCTCCACAAACCCAAGACTGAGCGTTGAAGAAATAAACATCACTAAAACGCTATTTGCCATGGTGTTGGGTTTCACCTTGTGTTGGCTCCCTGTTTTCACTATCGAGTTCACGGATGCTGTAACAGGAAATCACTCCTTACCTAGGAAGGTGTATCTCATCAATGTCTTCCTAGTTTCGATAAGTGCTGCAATCAACCCAGTGATATATGGGGTGCTTAACAGATCCTTTCGCGCGAGATACTGCGAAATGTTTCCTTGTCGAGGCAGTTGCTTAATGACAGTTTGGAACATTCAAAAGGAACAGGAAAATAACTCAAAGCGTGAAAGTGCTGACACATACAACTGACCGCAAAATGGACTCTTTTAATAGGATATATCGCCTGTATGAAAAAGAAACAGCCAAGGACAATATCAACTGCTGCAGACCTACTCAATGATTTGTTCTCAGTCATTTTCTGAAGGATACTTGCCATGCGCTTCATTGGTTAATTTTTGATTCATGGCAAAATATTGTAATCACAATTCAAAAATTGACGATGATAATATTCTTACTTTACATACGTATGATGCACGATCCTCGCGGTAGAGAGCGCTATTTATGCAACGTACAGCGAAAATCAGACCTGAAAAAAGTCACGCCTGTACTGTACGGGATTCGAACCACTGACCTCTGCGATACTAGTGCAGGCCGTTAAGTTGATTCGTAATAAACTCGTGATGATAAATCAGATACAATGAATATATGAAGTTCATATATTTTGAACTGCGGTTATAGATACGTATGATGCAAGATCCTCGCAGTAGAGAGTGCTATTTATGCAACAGCGAAAATCAGACCTGAAAAAAATCAAGCCTGTACGGGATTCGAACCACTGACCTCTGCGATACTAATGCAGCGCTCTACCAATTGAGCTAACAAGCCAACTGGGAGCAGGCCGTTATGTTGATTCGTAATAAACTTCATATATTCATCGCATCTGATTTATCATCACGGGTTTATTACGAATCAACTTAACGGCCTGCTAACAGTTGGCTTGTTAGCTCAATTGGTAGAGCGCTGCACTAGTATCGCAGAGGTCAGTGGTTCGAATGCCGTACAGGCCTGATTTTTTTCAGGTCTGATTTTCATTGTTGCATAAATAGCGCTCTCTACTGCGAGGATCTTGCATCATACGTATCTATAACCGCAGTTCAAATTTATGAACTTCATATATTCATCGTATTCTTACTTTATTAAATTGCAATTTTTTTCGGCAAAAATATTTATTTCTAATATAGTTGATAGGTTGGTAGTGTGTACAATGTTTGAAAACTTGACCTCAAGCTTTTACCTTTACAAAATCCATAGGAAATAAAGAAGGAAAGAAGAAAACATATATATTGTCATGCATAAGGAGTGCTTTGACGTACTCCATGGGAATTTCTAAAGAATTTAAATAATTGCAGTAACACCACAGCAGCAGATTTTTTTTTCAATTGAAATTGCTTTTTTTTTGTCTTTAGTTCTGTCAGTTTGGAGAAACACTTATCATAGACGCCATCGATTGGCAAATATTAGCAAAGTGTTATTTTTTAGGTAGGTCAATAACGAAAAAATAAAAAAACAAATGGAAGGTTGTTTGAATTAATAGAAAAATTTGATGATTCAACTATAGGCGATTTAAACTGCTCTGTAATGAATTTCGAAATACTGTTTTCAAAATCAGCCCTGTGGGATGAATATTATTCCAGAAAGCTCCCGTCCACATACATGGTAGAGCTTAAAGATATTCATTTCTGCCAAAATTAGAAGAAAAATAGAAATCATATCGCCATATATCTGTAATTTTTTTGGCTTGACCTCCTAAATGAAAATGAAATCTGCTGGCTCAAGCGCCGAAAATTAAGCGATGCGGAGTGAATTACTGCAAACGTGACTGATTCAATCTGAACTCAGCATGGTTTTGTCAAAACAAGAAATATTCAAGGGCACTGATTACATCGCTGAAACATGTATAATTAATAACATATTTAAGAAGTTCAGAATTTCACAATCTCCCAGCTCTATTTAATCATTGTTTGTAAGCTTCACCTGATTAGTATGTTAAAGTAACAACGTTAGTAACGTCAACGGTACGTGATCCATTTATCAAGAAGAAATTATTGATCGAGAGAGCAACGCTATGCCGCAACGTTCAATTCAAGTGCTAGAAATTAATGAAAGAGATGTAAGTCTCGGTGGTAATAACATCCCTTCCGTGCAATGTCAAGAGTACGAAAGGTCAACGGTGAACCTTCGTAAACAGCTATCTGAGATCCTCCGCCCAACTTTAACAGCCATGAAGCTAACAGGGCACTTTTTCGGTCCAACAGCAGTCAATGACGACAATAAGCAGAGAACATGGAATTTTTCGTGTTTCTACAGCGCTCTTGTCACTCTGAGTCAGTATTTGCTTATTGTATTCGCTGTAACAAGTCACTGTCATATCGGTTTGAGTGACATGAACAAATTCATCTTCTTACTGCAGACCGTTGTTTGGTATACTCAATGTGCGAGTGGTGCAACTATTTGCTTAGTCATGATGCCTCTTTCTAAGAACAAGCGATCGAGATTTTCTAAATTTCTCTCCTGTTTTGTAGAGACAGAGCCCGAGCTCAAGGGTATCAAGGCTAAGGCGGTGAAAGGCCTCATATTTGCTTCTTCTGCAGCAGTTGCCAATACCGTCATTATTGGCCTTTTCAGCATGCGTTCCGGTGGCATAATCTCTCTTTTCCCACCATGGAAACTGTTTGCGCACAAATTCGTTCGAGTTGCCGAGGTAGTAATTCCATTTTTCTGTTCATTCGCCATGTTCTTGCCCGTTTTGATGTTTTGCATCACTTGTATGCTTCTGGAGAGGATGTTCTCAACCCTAGAAAATAAACTCTCCAATGAATCCATACACAATTTCACCATCTCGTACGTGCGTAAAGAACACGTGAAGCTTTGTGAGGTTGTGGACTTGGCCAGCACTGTATTTTCGCCGCTCCTCTGTGCCATCATCTCATTGGATGCAACATTAATTTGCATCAACAGCTATCAACTTGTGCGGGGCGATACCGACCGCATTGCCATCATAGCTTTTGTGTACTGGACTCTCTTCGTAATCGTGTTGTTGCTGATTTTGTTTTCATTTGGGAATCAGGTCCATGAAAAGGTGAGTTTGTTTCTTGCTTACTGCAATTTTATCTTAGACAAATTTTTCGGAAAGATAGAATTTTTTTTAAAATTTTACTCCTTGAGAAAGCTAGCTGCTTAAAGTTAATGCAGTGGTCTATTTGGGCAGCGAAAATTGCGGTTGATCTATGAATTGGATTCAAATCAGTGAGACACACCTGTTTTAATTAACTTGTTTCAAGACTAATATAAATAATGGTACTATTTGACTTCAAAATAACTCTTCCTTGTCAACTTATAGAATATTTACCAGTACTAGTCGCTGAATGAAAAAATCTTGAGAGGATTGCGCTTTGTTTAAAGTAATTAAATGGCGGTGTCGAGAGAGGAAACTCTACGAAGTTAGTTTTATTCAATAAGTCATCTTTCCATTAAAGGAACAAAACCGCAAATGCAGATGTTGTCCAGAGAAAAAAATCCTGTCAAAAAAATCCTGTTGCTCTAAGATGTCTAAAAGCTAGAGGTTTTACTGCCATCGAGAATTCCTTCCTTCCTCCCTTCAGTATATCATTTTCAGGAATCTGGTTGGTTTTCCTATCAAACTACAATCCTAACTCCGTTGCGCTCTTTACTTACCAAAAGCATGACGATATCTCCTCCTATCTGTCTCTTGAGACAGATAGGAAGGCAGGAAAGGTCAATGGCAGGTGTTTGACACACACCGCATATGTGCAAGAATACCAATTTTGGATGCGCAAACTCGCCTGTAAAGGGTACTGGGTTAGGCATCCTGGTGTGGACAAGCTTGTTTTCTCTTGTTTTCTTTCCCTCCTGGTTTCAAAGGTTCCCAGAAACGTATTACCCTTCTGTACTGCGTTGTCCCTTTTCGCTATTCTAGTGACGAAGGAACCTATCATGAAACAATAAACCTTATTTCTAGTTATGATTATTAGTAGAGCGCTCCCATTAGTGAACATATATTTCCTTTAAGAATATTTCGATAACAACTTGCCGAGTATATGACTCAGTTACTTAAAAAGCCTGTCGTACGGTACTAAAGTGCTATGCTTCTGTGCTTTGATCTTATATGAATTAATGCATAGAAGGGACACGACGTTGCGGCATCGATCGTGACCATAAAATTACCACGTCTTGCAACGAGGCATATTTCAATTTCAGAACAACTTTTGATCGTCATTAAAAATTTCTGAATAACACAACGCAGGAAAGCTTGGTGCACTTCCTCTTTTTACTGCTCGATTGAGATTTTGGGTCATCACTTTATTCTCCTCTTTACAGCACAGCGAGTTGAAGGGATGTATGCTAACGATGGAACATAAACTTCTCGGTCATGTTGTCAGTAGTTCTTTATCCTCATATCATCTGGTGTTAATGAAATATTGTCTCCGATTTCTACCTCTTCGTTTAAATTAAATATTTGCGAAATTAGAGAGTTATTTTAATGATGAAAGAATACAATAATAAAAATGAGAGGATGCATAAAATAATCGCTTTTATGGTGTACGTTTAGGTGAAGCGGAAATCACTGCACGAAACTTCGAGTTAGCTGAGTGAGCAAAACTATACATTACGAGAAAATGACAAAGCCACAGTGGCATGACAGTGAAGTCGACGACTGCCCAATTGAGAAGCATTCAAACCGAAGAGTGTTGTTTACATACATAATTAGTTCTTATTTGACATTTTCATTTTTCTAATGACAAGGAGGTATTGCAATTTGTTGTCAATAGCGCAGAGGAACAAAGAACATCTAATACGACCCAATGAATGGATAACACGAGTTTTTCTCGTTCAATATGAGGTCCTTACAGCCACTAATGAACTAGCCAGGTATAATTACCGATCGGCAATTATGATTTAAGATCAAGCTCTCATCTAATAGAAGTTATAAACAACAGCTGCCTGATAAACCTGGTGACCGATCCATAACATTTAGTAAGAATCGGTCCTGATTCGAGAAAACACGATGTTTCACAGATCAGTTGATGCGATGGAAGGACATCGCAAAGATTCGGGAGACAGTAAATGCAGTCAAATCCCGACCGAAGAATATCATAGGAACGAAGAAATGGTGAAAAATCTACACAAACAGCTGTCAGAGATCTTGCGTCCAATATTTCTCGTTATGAAACTCACAGGACAATACTTTGGCACAACGGCAGTGTTTGAGGAAAATATGCGAAATACGTGGTGCGTGTCGCGATTTTACAGCATTCTTGTCGCTCTGGGCCAGTGGTTGCTCGTTTTAATTGCAGTGACAAGCCATTTCTACTTAGGGTTCCAGGCGATGGATCAGTTTTTCTTTTTACTCATTTCCTCGGTTTGGTATATCCAATGTGCGACTGCCACGACTATTTTCTTAGTTGCTTTTCCATTTTCTCAAAGTAGGCAATCGAAATTTTATATGTACATTTCTGGTCTTGTCGAGGCAACACCAGAGCTTAAGCTAGACGGTATAAAGGTGAAGGCAGTCAAGGGCTTGGCATTAGCGTGCTCTGCAGCAGCAATAAATTCTGTCGTCGTTGTTACGATGAGCGTTTATACTGGAGGTGTCGTAGCTGTGTTTCCACCGTGGGAAAAGAACACCTTTATTCGATGGTTCGAACTCATATTGGGAACTTACTGCTCCTTCTCTTGGTGTGTCCCTGTGCTAGTTTTCTGCGTCATTTGTATGCTTCTGGAAACAATGTTCACAAATTACCAGAAACAAGTTTCTGAAAGGTTAATCCACACTTTGAGCATCGCGCACTTAAGAAAAGAGCATTTGAAGTTGTGTCACACAGTAAAATTGGCAAATGCCATTTTCTCGCCATTTCTTTTTGTCATTGTCACATTGGATGTTCCATTAATTTGCGTCAACTTCCATCAACTCATAAAGTCGTCGGCCCAAACCGACCGCATCATGATTGTCGGTTATTTCTATTGGACTTTCTGTATATCTTCTTTATTGATTGTCATGTTCTTGTATGGAAATCGAGTGAACGATAAGGTAAGTTTTTCTTCTCAACCAAATCTCACCTAACCAAGAAAAAATAAAAATCTTCAAGGCGCGCAAACCACGAATGAAACTGAGCAATATTACTCTATTACTTATGCAAATCCTGTACAAATCGTAATGCTCTCTTTTATCATTTTAATAGTTTATCAAGAGGAAAGCACAAGTAATTAAATGTGGAAATTAATGTCACCTTGATCCATGAAATATTCATTTTGATTCGATATATAATTACACCATTGTCAATAACAGTAGTTCAATAGTTTGCTAAAACCGATTATGAAGTTATGAAATACGATTGTTCCTGTTGTGTTTTGTCTTGTTTTCGTTCGTCCTGTTTGAGTTTGTTTCATCTAAGTTAAAGATATACTTAGGACATGTATTTGGAACATAACGCTATGCCATCGTTACATCTGCAGGCTCACAGTTTCTATGAAACCATTCAAAAGTCACACGTGTCCATCGAAGACCTCAAAGAACACGCCGAGGTACGTAACCGATGCACTATACTCCGGAATCTCCACAATAACGCTAAGAATTGCGTTACTCAGTTAATTAGAATACATCACGATTTCACGATCGAAACGAATAATTGTTCTAGATGTAAGACTCAGTGAAAGAACTTGTAACCAGTTATGGTACACATGAAATTGTATGATTTTGAGTAAAATTAAGGACAACCAGTAATTTGTAATTATTTCAGAACCGTTAGTATAAAAATTGCGGAATTGAAATTGTAATTTCGATTTACGCTCACACTACATTGAAAGCATAATACGGCGCAGATGAAAGAGGAGTTCTAAGACTCTCTCGGGTGGTTCGAAATTCAGTTGCCGCAAAAAATTATTAACGGATTTCTGCCCTTTCGTTAGCCAAGCAGAAGCTTACTATTAGTTCCCTCTAGTTTTGTCAGCTCATTCTAGCAGTGTATCATACTCTGGATCTCCTTCACCACTTTATACAGTCCAAACTTATCTTCATAAAGACCACGTATGGGTGAAGGTAGTCTTGGTAACCTCGTTTCTTCCTTCTCCTTTTTTTGTAGCTGACTCTTTTCCTGGCACATTTGCAAGGGGATCCTATCGGTTTGTCAGTAGGAGGTGTCGCAGTGGTCAACAAGTCCTTATTCTTAACGGTTAGTATAAATCGTAGAAAACATCAAGTAGATCTGTCAACTTTTTAAGGATATAAATGAATTATTTATGACTGATATTTCGCCTGACTCTTTCCCTTTCTTTCTTCAGCTCTTCGGAATAATAGCATCGTACTTTGTTGTGCTGCTTACCTTACCAAGCTAAAGAGGAGCGCAGTTAATCAGCTGCAGATTGCACCAAACACCCTTCGAACAGACGCGATGGCTCTAGTAAATAACAACTGAAACGTTTCAACTTTTAGATGATCAACTTTGGCGTTAGCGTCGATCGATTCAGTTGTTAAGAATATCATTCTTATTTTTTCTTACGATCGGCTCTAGATCTGCAGATAGAGACAAAAAATACACATTTACCCTTAAAAGTTATAAAAGAGTCAAAAGAAGGCGTGTAACACTATAACTATAACTCTCGCATAAATTATCGCATAAATTGTACTAAAAGTATATGTACAAAAGCTACAGTATATTCGTTGGTCGAGAATCCGAAATTGAGGCGTAGAGTTCGATTTGCATTTATCAGTATTGACAAGCAATCGAATGATTCCTTTTGTAATTTAAAATAACTTCCAAATTCAGAAGCATTCATATACCCCACGTGTATCGCTAAGGGATCACTCCTCTGTTCTTAAAAATCTAGAACTTAAATTCCGAATTGCACTCGAATTTTTTTTTTTTTTTTTGTAACTATACAAATCTATAATGATGGAAGCTTTCCAACACTTAACATTGAGTGTACGTCATTTCCGGACCACCGAGACAAGAGAAATTTGACTGCAATTGGATCTTCCTATAAACAGTCGCCGGTCGAATGCTAGCAGCAGTAGTAATAGTAGTGATGACAATGATGATAGCAATAACAATAAATTTAATGATAACATTCATATAGTTCTCATCTACTATCTACTGTTCTTAGCACTTATTACTCTGACTATATTCGATATATAATCTGACGGCTTATTGCTTGATACAGCAAGTGTGGATAACTGCAAATGAAAGAAATTTAATCAATGAAACAAGGAAAGCACGATGTTTTTTTTCCTCTGAATAAACCATTATTGTTCTTTATTAGACTTTACCCCACCCTCCCTTCCTCCCTCTTCCCCGTACCCTCCCCCGAAAAGAAAAGAAATAAAGAAAAGAAAATAATTGCGCTGACAATAACAATGACAATAACGATGGCAATGACAGATAATTGGCACAATGGTTTATAATTGGGGTTCTGTGCCGGTTAACATCTTCTAAGCCACAGCCGGAAACTGCTTTCAGCAGGAACGAATGACTTGTACAATGGATTTTATCCCTTTTCAAATTTATTTGCTTCTCGCATTCGTGGCAGATTCTGCGTTTCAATGTACAAAAGTATTCTAAAGGAGTATGGTATTGGTTGGAGGTTTTGACGAAAAGTTAAGCCGACATAAGTCATTAACGAAAAAAAATAAATAAATAGATATATATATATAAAAAAAAAAAAAAAAAGAAAAAAGAAAGAAAATCGGTGCGTGTTGCGGTTTCAAACTCCGGATCCTTTGGGTTTACGTACAGTCGTTCACGAAGGCAGACTCATCTCGTATAACAAAGCCGCTGCTAAATTTAAATATGGAATTACGTAAGAAAATAAATAAATAAAAAACAGTCGATTTTCCTATTTGAAGTATACCATCCTGTGTTAAGACCCAACTGTGGTTATGAGTATCTTTAACTCGGTTAGAGGTAGTTTCCCTTTCTTTGTTATTATTCTTTTTTAAGTACGTTGTCATCATCGTGATTATCTGCCGGGTAGGTCATGTAGTAAAATAAAGAAATCTTTAGGTTCAGCTGTTGAAAGGCTTGGAGTTTGAAATTACCAAAGGCCTTAGGCGATATGTCAAACTCTTAATTGATGATTTACGACCTCTGGGTCGGAATAATGTGTACGCACATGCACGGAACTGTGAAACGACCCGACCCTCCCCCGCACTGTTTACATTTGCCTTCTAACGTGCGACTCGTGCGATCGTGTTCCATTTTTAGTAGGCATAGTTTTATTATGATCATCAGTTGTGTTTCTCATGGTATCTTAGTGATGGTCATCAATAAATTATAAGATCGAGATCGTTCTATGTCAGGTGATGCGTGATGGTTATCTCGCACAGCGTGTGAGTACGTGATGATTGTTTTTCTATAAGCGAAATGATTGGCTGACGAAAGGTGTCACACCTCCGTATTAGATGTGTTGAGAGAATTTTTGAACGCCGAGTCTGTGCTGAAAGCTTGTGTAAATCATATTACGTTTTATCCTCGTAGAAAAATGACATCGAGTATACTTCCTTGTAGTGTATATTTTTAGCAGCTATTTTCATCCATGGGAAATTTTATTGGAGGTTAAATTTGTTATGAAACAGGTATTGAGTGATTCATGATAGTGGATTGAGAGCCAGATTCCTACTACTTGCGAATTGCCGCACGAGTTTTACTACAAATTAGTAACCACAGGAATGAATGAAGGCTGAACTCGAGGCGATGGCAACGCGGAATAATAAAATATAGTTTGTCATCGAAAAATTCGACATTGTAAATGAAAACGGTTTAAAATGGATAACACAGAAGAAGCGAAGGTCAAAGCTCTATTACAGGACATTCAGCTAGAACAGTACTACCGGCAGATCCATGGCAAACTACATGTTACTCGTCTGTCGCACTTTGATCACGTAACGGAAGAGGATTTAGACGATCTCGGAATGGCAAAACCAGAACAGAGACGTTTGTTTGAAGCACTAAAGAAAGCGAAGAAGAAATCGTTATTTAGCAGCTTCAGGAGAAAGGTGATTGTCTAAACTCTAGAACTCTCTGTCTGATGTTCAGATGACGAAATTGGCGCGCGTTTCCTTACGTCTGTGATCTTGTTTTGACTTTCTCTAATTCTACGCGTCTGTCGATTTTGTCCTAATTTTTTTAAGTGAGGAAATTTTACTTACACCATGTCTTTCCTTGTTTATATTATAGTTCAATATGAAGTCTATTGGCTAAAAATCACCCTCGACTTAATTTATTGTTATGAGTTGCGTACTCTTGGTGTAATCTGAGAACACACGATCGACATTATCGACGACCGGTAAAACTTGTTCACGAATTAGTTCCACGATCGTATTTCACGCCATTTTAAGGATTTGAACTAAAGTTAAAAGAAATGAATACAAAACTTTATTTAATTTGAGTGGTACAGAACACTTTTATAATGCTGTTAAACGAAAGAAACCATGAAGTCACTAACAGTCCACTTCGAGTACTTGTCCACGTGTGTCTTTTAATTTCTGTCGTCTGGTTTCACAGCGGGGACAGAGCGGAAAAAAAATTCATTTATACTCAAATGACGCTTTTACTACTCTACCAGTGAACGAAAGGAACTGTTTAGTCTTCATTTTCATTTCTTAAACAGTTGAAAACTTACTTATGAATTAAATTTATCTGGGTTTTTTTTTTTCGGTATTTATAATTTCGGTTTTTAGACATAATTTAAATAACCTTTGACTCATCAGAGTTTAGAACTATTGTAAACGAACATTTCAAATATGTCCAGTATTCCCTACAAACCTAATTCCACTGGACTTTTGCCTTTTAATGTCTGTGTTTTAATTCCGTTATAATGCTCAAGAGATAGGTAGTTAAGATTTCAGTGGGACTGTCACTTTTAAGCAAACTCCCTACTACAATTAATTGTAAGAACAACGCCATAAACGGATGTGTGTGAAATCATCTGATCTCAAATGAGATGACTATGTGAAACTGATAAAAAGACGCATATTAGAAACTGTAAACAGAAATTCATGGAAAGTGAATTTAAAAAGCCGATATTTTCATAAATATGTGAAACAATGGTTCCTGTGTCAATTTCCTGCACTGGCAATCATAATTATGGTCGATGTGCCACTCATCTATGAAAATTATATTGTTTATTTGTATATTTTTAATGGTAATGGAATGAGTGGAGTCTAATTCAGACTGTATTCATACAGTCAAATGATTAACAAATTAAAATCCAATGACTGCAAAGCACAAGTTTCAAGGTTGTGGTCTAGCAGTGCCCAGTGGCCCCTGGCACCTTACTTTTGCTCTTGGGTGACTCAGAAATTTTAGTTTTTTCATAACAAAGCTTGATACTAACTTTGGATAGATAGATAGATAGATTACTTTATTTATACACGGTAAATTCCACTCAGTCGTATACAAGCAATATACCTACAAATGTAAAACTTAAAACTATATAATCATTATAAAATATATACAAAATATTTACTTTTCAACTTACTAGCCAAGTGGCTTTTGACATCTTAGATGCTACGACAATGTCAGTTCGTTTACTAGCCAAACTGGCAAGTGGAAACCAAAAATCACCAGCCAAAACTACATTTCTACGAGTCTGTGGCAAGTGGGCTACCATTAGTGTCGAGCCCTGCACAGAAAGCATATGCTGGGCACCCTGGATTTCACAGTTTCAGAGCACTGGGCTCCATTCAATTTTCCTTAGAGCACAACCTTGAGTTTGATTTGTTAGATAAGAACAAGAAGTGCAATTTCAAACAGAGTTGCAATATTGAATAAAATCTTGCATTCTGATTGGCTAATATATGAAGGAAGGTATTTAGCATGGAATCCTAAGTTGAAAAGGAGGCGAAATGATGTTGTATCTACTAGATAACAATTGTCATCAAATTGTAACACCACAATTACTCTAATTTGTTTTTCATTATTTTTATTCAGTTAAGCAATTCAAGGAAATTCCATTACCTGACTCATGAATTCTGCCTTAAATTGCACTTGAAAACTGATGTTACGTGCGATAAGGCAGCTTAAAGTGAATTAAACTTAACTACACATGCTTAACCACCATGTAATATTTCAAAGTTCATTTGATGACAAACAATTTTTAACATGAAACCAAAGACACGATTTCAAACTAGGTTGATTTGAGTTGTGACTCTGTAACAAAGTAAGGTCTGTAAAGACTCTTTAAGGCTCAGTGTGGCCTTTTTTAATGAAATCACCTCTTTATCCCCTCAATGTCTGTAATCTCAATGAATGGTTGTTTCATATGGTACAAAGTCATGGGTAGTTGGCATAATGATAACTAAAGCAATGGATAGTGACACCCACCTCCCTTCATTTTTATGTCGCTGACTGTACAATGTACATGTAGATACACATAATTGTTATAAATTTTACAGCTGATCATACAATAAATAAACTTGCTCATTTTGTGTTCATAATAGAAATCAAAGAAGTCAGAGAGTCAAACAGGATTGCCACCAGAGCGCTCAAGTTGCTATGGAGTTGCTGGCAACTCCTTGACTTGTGTTATCACTGAGCAGTCTATTTCTCTTTATGAAATGCTTGGAAATGGTGCCTTTGGTTATGTCAGGAGAGGATTATGGACGAAGAACTCCCACAAGAAGGTGAACTAAACATTTAACTGCTGGCATATTTATTTAATTTGTAGAATCTGTGTAGAGTGTAGTTTCCAGTATTAATCCCCATTTCAATGGCACTTATTGGTAATGAGGTATTGCCCTTACCTATGGATGAGATGCTGAAATCCTTTGCAAGTTCACCTCCTGCATTACATGTAGGTCAGGTTCCCTGGACAGTGGCACCATGCCATTTGTCACTCTAAGTTTTACCCATTTTGGTCAACACAGCAAGAAAGAAAAAATAAATAGGTGACCAAATTTTCCTTGAAACTTGCTAGTTTTTTTAGATTATTTTTTCATTTCAACTCTTTCTCTTGATTAAGTTCTGCCACGCTAAAGGTCCCCTCTCTTGTTGGAGTTTGTCCATTTGAAGTTCCCTTTGCTGAACTCTTTCCTGCAGTTCTTTTCAGTTGTCTCCTGTTTTTGCCTAGTAATATTTGCCAGAAGTATTTCAAGATCGCAAATACCTTTGTCACCATCAAGCGCGAGAACACTGAACTCCTCCATTTCGTCTTCTAGTCGTTAAGTTTTAGCTTTTCATCCTTAGATGCTTCTCTTAGCTGTTCCAGTAAATCTTTGTAAGATTTGAGATTTCTCACCAACTTGAGAAGTAATTTATTGGCTTTGACCTTTTGAC
This sequence comes from Stylophora pistillata, assembly GCF_964205215.1. Lineage (NCBI taxonomy): Eukaryota > Metazoa > Cnidaria > Anthozoa > Scleractinia > Pocilloporidae > Stylophora > Stylophora pistillata. The sequence goes on along the minus strand of NC_142526.1, from coordinate 3,498,914 downwards.
CTTTGACCTCACTTTCATCCAGGGTAACTTGTCATTGGAGGAAGGTTTGAATTTGTTCGATTCTCTCCTTCAATCACTTCCTGGTCAGACCTAAACATTGAGGAATACATCCACTCGTATTCCATATTTAAAAGGTTTACAACCTCGGTAACCTCACTCTGCTACTACTCTTTGCCAAGGATGCAGTCACATTTATGTTTAAACTCTAAATAAATTATTTACAATTCCACAACAAAGTTAAAGAAAAAATTGTCCCTGTTCAAAGTTTCGCCTTCACTCAAAACAGGTTTCTCAGTCCCAGTGAACAACACCTAAATGTAAAACATTACATGCATGAAAGTGTATTAATACTTTGTTTCTTGAATATTGAGTGACATATATGTATGCTTGAGATCCTCCCATTTACAGTTGAAACTAACCTTTTGCCTTTCTACCACATGCGATCCCTCAAACCAAGTGAGCAAATTGAATATCTAAATCAAAGCATAAGTTCTGATATTGGTTGTTTTTCAGTAATGTCACATAACATCAAGCACTTCCATTGATCATTTGCTCATTACAGCTAAAACTGTTGAATTGTGATTGATAAGGATAAAGGAAACTTCAGTGTGGTTTGAAATGAGAGAAAAAGATGTAACTACTGATTACAGCAGCAATCTGACGATAAAACCTTATTCTAAGAACATGTATGCACAAGCAAGGCTAAATTTCTCGAACATTGAAACAAGGACTCTGAGATTCTAACTTCCATTGTTAGATTCATAAGTGAAAAATACATGCAAGCCTCATGTAATGGACAAAGCAATTTTTAATTGAGTCGAATTAGGTGCAGACTGTGTGTAGTTTAAGGTGCGTGTAATAGTTCGTGTAAAATTTTATGTCAGTAATACTATGTAAAACATGCATGTAATTTGCACATAAATCCGCCATCTTGCGTGGGCGCAGGTGCTGCTGTTCCTGTGGCCTGTACTGTTAGAAGCCAGGCCTCTGAGCCTACAGCCAGGCCTCTAGCTAGTTCCTGGATTCTACAGTTCAAACTTGTGGACCTCAGCAACACCCTTTCTTGAGTCATTTTATAATTTAATTTTTTTAAAAATGTTGAGCTTGGAGCCCTGTCCTGTAATAGCAATCTCAACTGGAAAGAGGTACTGTGTGAATTAAATAATTGAATTTAGAACACAGCAAAGTGTTTCAAACATACCTTCACATGGTACATGAAAAGAGTGTGTTTGCTGTTATCCTTTTTCTTATCAACTTTTTTGACCACAATTGGTAGTAATTTTGCAATTTGTTTAAGCCGATTTGCTTAAGAGTACAGACAACACTGCTAGCATCATTGTGTCACCCAATGGTCACGCACTGAAAGAATTGTTTTATTTGACATTGATATTGCGTTGAAACGTGCCCTGTTTGGCTGTGCCTTGGGAGTCCACAACATTTTGACCATTGTAGTCAGGAATATTGCTGTTGATAAGAGTACAGACCATGCTGAACCACTGTTGATTTGTTAAATTTTTTTTCAATTATTAAATTTTTTTGGTTTGGTTAGTGTCATTCATAATTCCCTCTTGAATGTTTATTTAATATTAGGTTGATGTTGCTGTGAAGTGTCTGAAGGCATACAATGACCAGGCTTTCCAACAAATGCAGATGGAGTTCATCAAGGAAGCTAATGCCATGAGTCTGCTGGATCATCCACATCTTATCAGACTCCATGGAGTTGTTCTTTCTGCACCAATGATGTTGGTAGGCTCGACTATTACATGTACTTGATATGCATTCCAGATGCAGCTTACAATTTACATGTATGAATACCAAACATAAATTTCACCCTTGATTAAAAAAATAAATATAATTTTATGTTCTTTTTTTACATTGGTTGATGTTCATGTTCAGTAACAACAAAGAATAACTCTGAACCGTGGATGCATGACAAATAATGATAATGATGAAGAAATGACAATACATGTTGCAACGATAGCAAAATTCAAAGCAATAAAACACACACACACACACGCACACAAATAAAACTAACCAAAGAAAAGCAACAAACAAGACATAAAAAGAGAACAAAGTAAACAAACAAACAAACAACAAATAGTCTAGGTTGCACTGCATATCTTCATTCTCTGTAGCATTTTAAGGAATTTAGTTGTACTCATAACTGCTGTTGTACATATCTTGTACTAGTCTTCCAGTGAGACTCATGTTGTTTTGGTTTAACTCTAAATGCAACAGGTCACAGAGCTGGCTCCACTTGGCTGCTTATTAGCACGGCTTAGGGATGAACCTCATAACTTTACTATCAGTGGTTTGAGTGATTTTGTGGTCCAGATTGCTTCAGGGATGGCTTATCTTGAGTCTCATAGGTTTGTTCATCGTGATCTGGCAGCCCGCAATCTTTTGCTGGAGTCATATGAGAAAGTGAAGGTTGGAGATTTTGGAATGATGCGTGTCCTCTCTGATGATGACGACCACTACACAATGCATCCCAGTGGCAAAATTCCTTTTGCATGGTAAGTGTTACTAATACTCATTACTTTTAATTACTTCTTCAGGAGCACTCAAACATCAATATGAATATCTTCCACATGTTTTTCTGCATATTGCTTGTGGTGTAAAAAGGAGAATTATTTGTCAAACTATCAAGAGCCTGTTTAATTAGTGATCATTTCGTTTCTTCTCATCACCTCATGTTTGACCGTTAGGTGATTAAACAAATTCTCCTTGTCAGCGGCGCAGGAAATCTATAGAGAATAGCATGGAGAATATGCACCCATAGGGTGTAAGGGGTAAAGCCTGTTTACAGTAGTGCTGAGTTTAAGGTTTTATTGTTTTTACTAGTGGATATTGGAAGCATTGGAAATATGAGCAAATTTTGTGGCTTTAGCGTGGCCTTAAAAGCCTAGGAAGAGCATGCATCATGTAAGGAGAAATTAGCTGGCAATCACCTATTATGTAAAGATGAAATAAACAATTTTTAAAAATCGAGTTTCCAGATGGGATTTGAACCCACGACCCTCCGTGATCTAGTCGGATGCTCTAACCACTGAGCTACAGGAGACTCTATGGTGAGCAAGGGTCAATTAGTGGGTATTGACTGGAACCGCATCACGCGGCTACACAGCCAAACATCAGCTAGCGCATAGAAGCTCACTAACAGCATCACGCTGTCACATTAAAGCATCACATGCATTAAAGCATCACATGCAGCCAACCAGCCTCCAAAGTGAGCATGTAAAGATGAAATAAACAATTTTTAAAAATCGAGTTTCCAGATGGGATTTGAACCCAGATGGGACTGGAACCGCATCACGCGGCTACACAGCCGCATCACGCGGCTGTGTAGCCGCGTGATGCGGTTCCAGTCAATACCCACTAATTGACCCTTGCTCACCATAGAGTCTCCTGTAGCTCAGTGGTTAGAGCATCCGACTAGATCACGGAGGGTCGTGGGTTCAAATCCCATCTGGAAACTCGATTTTTAAAAATTGTTTATTTCATCTTTACATGCTCACTTTGGAGGCTGGTTGGCTGCATGTGATGCTTTAATGCATGTGATGCTTTAATGTGACAGCGTGATGCTGTTAGTGAGCTTCTATGCGCTAGCTGATGTTTGGCTGTGTAGCCGCGTGATGCGGTTCCAGTCAATACCTACTAATTGACCCTTGCTCACCATAGAGTCTCCTGTAGCTCAGTGGTTAGAGCATCCGACTAGATCACGGAGGGTCGTGGGTTCAAATCCCATCTGGAAACTCGATTTTTAAAAATCACCTATTAAAGGGTTAAAATGTTAACACCAAACGATCAGTTAATTGATACAGTCAAGAAGGATAAGTTATCCAAGATGTGAAGCGTTGCATTTTGTTGTGGTAAAAGTTTACTTCAAGATTGTGATTTTCTTGCGTTAGGTGTCCGCAAGAGGTTCTCAAATTCCGCAAGTTTTCCCATGCTTCTGATGTTTGGGCCTTTGGTATCACTGTGTTAGAATTATTCTCATATGGAATAGAACCATGGCCAGGACTTAATGGGGCTGAGGTGAGTGAACCATCTGAGCACGCAGTTAAAATACTTAAGATTTGTTTGTGCATGATGTTTGCATGCACTGAAGAGCATTCTTATCTTTGCAGTCTACATACACACCTTCCAGAATAATTGAATGATTTCTCATGACCTTGAATGTAGGACTTATGACTATTTTCAATGAGGTAAAAAGTCCAGATGGTTTAAAGGCGTGGTTAGTGTGATCTTGGAATGCCCATGAACCCCTCCCCCCCCCATTTATTTACTTATTAATTTTTATTCCCATCAACTCTCTTCTAATGGAAAGGTCTGTGACATCATTCCCTTTCCCCCACCCCCTGCCCCCCTTCTTGAAAGTTGTCCATGTACATGCACTTAACTTTAGTCCTTTACCTGAAATGTACATTGTACATTCAAATTCAGATATTGGACAAAGTGGACTTGCCATCATGTGAAAGACCCAAGAGACCTGAACACTGCCCTCCAGAAATCTACAATATTTTGGTGTTACTCTGCTGGTCGCATGAGCCTCACCAGCGAGCAAGGTTCAATATGCTCAAGAAACTAGTCGACGAGGTGAGCACCAAACTTCTATATGTACCACTGTCAGTAACTTCTCAGTAACTAAATTTTTTGCTGTACATGTTTCTTTTGAGCAAGCTCAATTCTCTATTTTTTTTCCTTGGTCCCTGGGGCCTCTCTGTGATGTCTCCCTGGATCTGATTTCTCTCTTGTGGTGAACAATAACATTTCGTGCTACCATTAATAATGTGTACATCCCGTAATCGTATTTTCAAGTGAATTGTAAATGTATTAACACTTGAACCACAAAATACAGAAATGATTGTATTCACTTTATTTAATCATTTGTTTTTTTTTTTTTTTTTTTTGTTTTTGTTTTTTTTTTTTTTTTAAGGCCCACCCCATTAATGTTGCTGCAGTGCTCCCTTATGAGAGCAAGGGCCAACAAAATCTGAGCTTTCAGAAAGGCGACATTATCACGCTTCTTGAAGCCAGGTAGGGTGATGAAAAGTAATAAACAAAGACTGAATCATTCGAAAATACATTATGCATTTAAGTGCACCGATTGCTGAGTTTATAATTCTCTTTGTCTTTGCAGTCCCGATGTTTCTTGGTGGAAAGGACAAAACATGCGAACTAGAAAAGTCGGGATGTTTCCGTCAGAATTGGTAGAAAGTGGAATGCGTCGAGGTACAATGTCACTGAAGAGCACATCTGTTTAGACTAATGTGTTCATTACTCTTCTAGGCCCTTTTTTCAAAGGGCAGATAACGTTATCGGAAGGATAAATTGCTATTCAGCGGACAAGTGTTTAAAAAACGTACCGCGCTATCCGCCGGATAACTATTTATCCAGTGCATAGTGGTATCACCCTTGGAAAAATCGGGTGCTGATTTTAATTTTAATACTGTTTATTTATCTCGCCTCAATGTGTATAATTCTGCCTCGTGTCTCGAAAACATGCTTCTTGTAAACAACCATTAAAAAATAAGTAAATAAATAAAAAAGAAGTGGAATAAATTATTTTACTGAAGGTTAATTCCATTTCCTGTTTGTTTTCAGCCGTTTTACCAGTAAATACCAGAACGTCTCCAAAACCGAGGTGATTTTTTTTTATTTATTTATTTTTTTGTTATACAACGCCTTTTTGGGGTTTACACGAGCACAGTATTAGCCCCTCTCTTATCTTTTGGTTGAGTTAACCTTGAACTTCCTGCGAAATGTAAGCGTTTGTCATCCTTTCTTTCTCAGGAGTAATACTAAGAAGCGAAGTAAACAGTGTAATCAGCTACCAAACTGTGGTAAGATTCCTTCCGTTATGCGAATTTTCCTTTTTTGGCTTTTGTGTATTATTTTGTTCTTGCGCAAATGGCGTGTGTGTTTCCTTTGTTCGAGAAGCATGTTATACTGTATCTTTACTTGTCATGAAAGACAGTAGGGAACGGTACAAACCACATATGACATCCTTCAGACTTTGATTTCTGTAACTCGTTTATTCTTTAGACTGCGGTAGTGAGCACATCTACGAGACTCCCATCTTCATATATTCGTCTGATTCGTTTAAGACCGGCAGCAGTGTTGGTACTACCTTCTCTGGTCGATCTGTTGAAAGCGACCTGGCCTCCCTCACAGACGTTGATAGCGGATATTCTTCCTATTCATTTGGCGAGAACAGCTCATTGCAACGAAAAACAAAGGTCTCGGCTTTTTATGAAAATGCAAGCATCAGAAAGCAAGATACCCAGGATACCTCGCATGAGCTGATGTCACCTGCAAGTGGACCAGTGTCCAGCCCTATTCCCATTCCAAGACAGAGTAGAGGGGAATTACGATTTGCAAGGCGGCAAAATGACACATCTTCCACTCCTCTATCAAGCACTGGCCAGAAATACCCTTTTGACTTAAACTTTCCTAGCCCACAGCTATCTGGCAGCGAAACCGTAGCTCCCTCTCCTGACCCACCAAAGACTTCAGCGTCACTCCCAATCAGCCCAGTAACGGAACTGCAAGAAAATTCTCCGAGGCTCTCCAAGACGGTCTCACCACTACCAAGTAAGAAATCTCATCGAGATTCTGGAATAGAAGAGACAATTGCTCTAGAAATGCTGACAGTTTTGAAAGGAGCTGGAGAAAATGAGTCATGTGTTCGTCCTCTGACCAAAGAAGATGAAGAAGAGAGCATTTATGAAGAATTAATTGGGCCGTTTGTAGCCGTTCCATCAAATCCCAAAGGATCAGGTGTGACAATTGCTTCCTCCGGCAAACCATTGACGGCGCACAAGAAACATTCATACGAGAACTATGCTTTACCTTTGAAACAAGAACGTAGTTCAAGACAAGACCTTGCGAAAGATCAAAGCAGTAACGATGCAGATGGAAGCAGATATAATTCAGCCTATGGAGTGCAAAGTGACCAAAAGCTTCGAGATAACAGATCCTACACTCGGCCCACACAACAGAATTACGATAACCACAAACTAAACGGTGCTGGTGTGGTATCATCAGATGAAGGTTGCTATGACAACCACAAGCTTAGAAATTCCTCAAACGCCACTCGGCAACCTACTGACGCCTGCCACGATAAGTTGAGGATCAATGGCAAGGAAAGTAAGTCTGCAATGAGTGAGCTTTTGAAGGAACATCAGAGGCCTCAAAGTCTTAAACCTTGTTACGAGAACGTCGAGCTACAAACTGGTAAACATAAAGTTAATAATGGAATGCCCTCACAAAAATCTGCAACTAGTGAGGAAAGGTGCAATAATTCTTCACTCACCTCACAACAAATGAGCTACATGTACGAATGTATGACTCCAAAATCGTTACAAAAAGAAGATCTCACGCAGGACTGTAAAAAGCAGGGAACTACTGACAGCATATACGAGAACTGTGAAATTTTTGACAACACGACAGCCAAGTTCGAGATGGAAGTTGGAGGCATGATAATCCCAAGATCAAAGCAACAAAATGACAGCAATTCACGAAAACTTTGCTATTCTTTGCCCACAAATTGCCACTGTGTCGGGGTCGTTCCCGGTGATCCCCAAGGGTTATTACATATGATCCTTGAAAAACGTAGCCAACCGTTGCTGACCAGAGTGGGGAGTGCTGATGCTATACGTATTAATGCCTGGAAGGACTATCCTCTCTCTACCGGCGACCTCAGGGACAGCAGAGACCATTTGGACCTCCAAGGTCATCCTGTTCCACCTCTGCGCTGGAAACGATTGGCCCGCATGAGGAGGACTCTGTCGTTTACGTGCTGCTCCAATAATCAGTGGGAAATTACTGTCAGCCCTGAGCTTGCTTCTGTAATGAGCAAAAGACTGAAAGAAACAGTAGTGTGTTCGAGAAAAGGTGCAAGCTCAGTGAATGGACATCATTCCGAAGCACTGGAGACTGGTAAATCATGTCTGCCTCCGCGAGCTGACCAAAAATATGAAGCAATCACGAAGGTTCGCAATTCCTATAATAACGCTTACGAAAATGTCTTACCGCGTGAGAGTCTTTCAGAGGAAACATCCCCTCCCGAGCTTCCACCAAAGCTACAACGATCAAACAAGAAAGCTTCCCTCATCAGCACAACACGGATAACAAAAGCATTGCATTATGAAAATGTCAATGTGGTAAATGGCTTTGGTGCCGTGTCGCAAATAGAAGATGATTCCTCTCCGCCACCGCTTCCAAGGAAACTATCTAAGACAAACCCGACCCCTATCATACCACGCCGAGTGGATCTGGAACAACAGGGTTAGGAAATGTTTGCTGGAAGAACATCTGAACTGTATATTGAAGGAAAAGGGAACTGTGTTTCCCAAAAGCCCAAACGATGATCTCTCACACCAGGATGATCTGAGACAACAGAGTCAAAAAAAAGAATTCTCCTCGAAGCTTATCTGTAGCGTTTATCGGATGAAAGGAGCTTCGTCTTACCCGAAATCCCTAACGATGAACCTTCACGCCGTGTTTACTGGACCAACATCAACAGGGGAAGCCCATGTTAATTAGTGTACATTGTTTGGCCACTTTGGCCATTTGTCTGGATAAATGAAATTACATTTAAAATTGTTTTAAGGCATGTACACCAGCTAATTGAGATTTTTAGAAAATTTTACTTTTAATTCCCTTAATTTTATTATGATTTTTTCATAACTCCATAATGTACAGTAGTCAGTGTGATAAACAGATGTGAAATAGTTCTGTCTTGCCGTTCAAAGGGCAAGACAGTCAATGAATTTATGTCAATATCTTTAGAGACTGGGTCTCTTAAATTTTAGTAGTTGATTATTCAACAATTTTGGTGGCTGGAAATCGCTATGTTTGCCACCAATCATAGAAGAATTAGTGTTTAAGTGTGATTTTGTATTTTTTGTCTTTTTTTGAAAGTTTCACACTTGCAACTCACTTATAGCATGACTTCCATGGTATATGGACTCTTCTAGGTCAAAATGTAAAAAGCTGCAAAGAATAAGCGTCTTCGCATATGCTGAGAAACGCATCAACAGTAATTCAGCTGGCAGGCTCTTACGGTTAATACTATTGAAAAGAATGTACAAGTGTCGACCGAGGAGATTAAAATTAGGTGAACAATTTTCTTGTCGTCAGTGGCTGCAAATCGCCTATAGCAAAATAATTAGTACTTAATATTTGAAATAGTAGAAAATAAGTTGGCGAGGGAATGCAAAATAAAATATGAATACGGATGAATAGAAATTTTTTTTTTTACTTTGAGTTAAATGCCTTATTTCCATCAAAAGTTGAGTTGTGTGTGAAGCCCACCTGCAGTTGCACCAGCAAATACCCTATAGACGGTTGAAAACTTGAATGACAAAAGATCACCCATTGAGAGGACCGGAATGCTATTTACACACTTCTATTATTTAATCAGTCTATGCGTTTATTATCCGGGGGGGGGGGGGGTCCCAACTTCGATGATATGATACCTTCGGCACATTGGATTTTGCACGAATTGTTAAATTCGTTTTAAAACATTAGTATCCGATTTTTGACACTTGTGGCCGATTTTAGACACTTTTAGGCGCCTTTGTCCGTTGTGTCCTATTTTAGACATTAAAAGCTTTTATTATCCTAGGGATATCCAACGTTAATGATTTTGGTGCCTTCGGTGCTTCGTATCAGTGTACGATTCTGCTGTGCGATTTCAGATCGGCAGTGTCCGATTTTTGACAAGAGCCTTCAATTTTTGCTGCGCAGCGAGCGAGCGAGCGAGCAGCATCATGATCAGGATTTTAAAAGAGTATAGGGGATGCGAATTCTTGAATTTATAACTTTTTACCAGAATGCATCGTAGCATTTAACCGGAGTGTACTGCGCCACGATTGTTGTATCACGAGTATTGTGTATTGCGTTACCTAGCGTTACTACTGAAAGGACATTTCCTATATGTACTCAATTGTGTTGTAAATCCACTTTCCTAAGTAAAGGCGAATTAACTAGTCACTAGTACTGAATGGTAAATCTACAATCTTGAGCACTGAATGAAGGACAATTGAACTAGATCAATGAAAGGAGTCACTTGATCTATGAATAACTCTACCTTGCGTAAGGTGACACGCCGTTACGCCGGAAAGCAAAAGAAGTGTTGATAGGCCATTCGCTAGTGCTTTTAAATCTTCTGCCCTCAAAGCCAAGCTCTTATCAGGATATCTCTTAAACTTTCCTTTGCGATTTAGAAACATGGATTAGTTTTAAGATGTCATTTCCACATCTGCATGTTCTTGAGGTTTGGCAAAGCCGGATGGGATTGTGTTATAAAAGGCAATACTTTTCTTCTGTGCGCGCACTAATTTCTTTGTTTTTTAGTATACTTCCTCTCCCGCAGAAAATAACTTCCGAGATATGTTTGTCAAAGTAATTCTTGGAATGCGCAGGTAGATGATTCACTGCTTAAAATATATCACTATCAACAGAATATGCCACAGCATTACTATTTTTTAGATTTCCTAGTGTACATAGGTGTCCGATTTTAGACATTAGTGTCCGATGTTACACATTAGTGTCAGTTTTAAGTGAGCAGCGTCCGATTTAAGAGCCCAATGTCCGATTAAAGGCATCAGTGTATGATTTTAGACAATATTTTCTGATTTCAGACACAGTGGACGGTTTTAGATATTAGTATCGATATTACATACTAGTGTCCAATCTAGGACACTAGCGCCCGATTTCTGGCACTTGTGTCCGGTATTACATACAAGTGTCCGATTTAAGACACTAGTTTCTAAAACTATACAATAGTGTCCGATGTGAGATACAAATGTCTGATGTTACACATTTGTGTCCGATCCAAGGGACCAGTGTTCGTACTAATCATAATAAGATCCCTTGGCAGGGCCTCTGAGTCCAATCCACACCTAAAGGGCCGACAAAATCCAAGAAAAGGGCCTTTGAACGATCAATTAGTAGCGCCTAATATAAGATGGGAAATTAATTATAGCAAATTCTGTTTTTCAAATGAAATTCCTTTCTTTTATTCAAACCATGGGGTGCCAAAGAGAACAACTGAGCACTCCAATAAGCCTCTTTTGTGATTAAAAGCCTATCGATCTCTGCATAGCCACTAGGGGCCTGTACCTGATAAATACATTGGAACGAAAAATCGTCCAGGGTGTGTGGGGTTGATTAGTATCATTTAAGAGCCCCTCCAGGGATTTTGTTGCTAATTTGCCCTTTCGGGCTCAAAAGGCCTTGTTTTGGGATTTTGTTACGGTTTACAGTTGTGGTAAAAAGTGGGCCTTCCCTTTTTTAATGCTCGCCGCATTGCTTCTATGCAATTGATTACGCCACTTGTTAACATATTTAGTATTCTTATCTCTTAGTTTTTAGGGTTTGTTTCTTGTATTTTGTCTATTGCTTTCTTTGTAATTAGGTTTTTTGTTTATTAGCACCAGTTCATTAGTCGTTATCTGTAATTACGTAATCACTAGCACTCCGATCCTATTTAATGCTCTTTTTTAATTTCAAAAGTTGTAAATAGCTGAAGAAGGTCTCTGACCGAAAGGTTTTTTATTAAAATTTTTTATATTTTTTTACGTCAGAAGTTGTCCATCCTTGCGATTTTTTAAACTTTCTATACAGATGTCACGGTAATGAATGACTTCCCAAGGAACAGAACATTGTTCTACAATGGAACAGAACTGTTCCATTGTAGAATTTAGCGCTTCTTTGATTGTATTGATCGATTATAATTCGTTTTTCTTCCTGGTAAACTTCATGGAGTTCTTTTCAATTCCCCTTTGTACTCGGAAAGGAACTTGCTGATAACAAGGAAATAAAATGAAGAGGAAATGAATTTTGAAAGCTTAGAGATATTTTAAAAACAATTTTGTTCGTGAAATTTGAACCGTGTCAGAGCTAGTGGAACATTTTAAAATATGAAATTATCTGAGCGTCTTTAGTGAGCGTACAGCAATCCAGTGAGAAAAAAAAAAGCAACAAAAACGTCAAAACAACACGGATGCGTGTTTTATCGATACAAAGACTGAAACAGACTAAGATCATTACCACCCGAACTAGTTCATTCAAAACGATAATTGTAACGAGTTTAATCTAGAGACACTTGGAGATGAGGCTTTCGAAACACTTTCCTTGAAAATCGACAACAGATTCATACCATTTTCATGACTTTCTTTGTATTTGTGCTTTAATAGCGTATTATCTTAAGAAGCCTTACGACTGAAATGTCTCAGTTTACTTTCAAAGGTCAAATAACGTGAGAGAGGAAGACCCTAAACATGTCAGGTTATTCAGTTGGTGCTGTTTTTGAATCAGATCAAAAGACGTAATCTTTATCAAGGCAGAAAGGGTCATTGCGAATAAGGTCGGATTGCGTTCCTAAACCGGCCGTGTTGGTAAGCTAGGGTTTATGATATCTAAGAATTTGTGAATCGTGACTCAGAAAACTGTCTGCTAATTGTATGCAACTGTTACCAGCGTAAGCGACTCCGATAATTAGCATGAAACATTTCCGTTTTGTCAGAGTATCTTTAGGAGCTAATTCCGCTGTTTCACTGCAGAGTCTTGTGTCTCTTTGATTGCGCTGTTTGATTATTATTTGCCTTCCTGGTTCATATCGTCGAGTTTTCACGCTTGTCGCTTGCACTGAAGGAAGTTGCCTCTAAACAAAACCTAGGAGGAAATTGATGCCGAGAACAATGAGAAAAAAAAGAGTGGTATCAAATTTGTGCTGTATCAGAGCGAACGGAACATAAACAGGATATAAATAAGTGGTTTTGACCACCTGCGTCATCCAGTTTTCGTGATGTCTCGTAAAGAACATTCTTCTCCGGTAAGCCCCGGCACAGTTCTGTCTGTTTTTTGTTTGCTTCTTTGCTCTACCGGATTCATTCGAATTGAGACCATATTCAAAGATTACGAACAAAGGTTGAAGACTCTGGAAGAAGTTATGCCCCACTATCAGTTAAAACGAGCAAAGACGGATTTAGCTTCGACCAAGGAGGGTAATGAAAACCGTTCTGTGTTGCATGAGATGGTTACATGCATACATTAACATACATTAACACACATTTACCTACATTTTTTAATTATTTTGATACAATTTTACAAGTTGTCATGCCCTTACAAGTAGCTTGAGCCATACTCAAGGTGGATCGCATGTTAGAAGTGAAACTCTTAAGGTGGCTGAACATAGTTTTTGCGCGCGCTTTTGCTGATGCAACTCAGTACGCGCACAGGGATTGCAGAAAAACAAACATGCCGTCAATAGAGCGGTCATTTTATTTACTCAACACGCACCCGCACTATCTGTCCTACATTTTTCTCTACAGTTGGCGCAGTGTATTGAAGGCTTTAATCTTTCATTACAAAGATATGTTAGAAAAGTTAACGATGCAAAGAGCCTAGCAATTCTCAGCTTTTTCGTCGTTACCGAAAGAACCTAGTTAAATGCAGCGCACACGTAGTAAGTAAAAAAGAATGGAAAATTGCTTTCTCGGAAATATGCCTATTTCTTGAGAACCAATCATTAGAATTTCACGAAATTTGGCACGAAAGTACTTTAGGAAATAAGTAACTGGGGTATTGAAAAAGTGAACCTTCAACAAGGGATGATTAAAGATCTCTCTGTTAAATTGTTTGTAAAATGTTGTTAACTTGTGAGTATCGATACAAGCTCGTTGCATGCAAATTATAAAGAAAATCTAATGACCAGATTTTGTACAAAGAAACAAAACCGGTTCTAATTGCCTGTTTATATCTATTCATGTCGCCAAGGCAACGGCACATACGTCAGCTTAACTATCAAAAAAACAAAGTTTGTGTTGTCAACTTGCTTGCTGCCAGTTTTGGCGACCGAGAGATCAAGGGTTTTAGAGAAAATGGTGAAAGAAACAAAGGTATCAAAAACTGTGTTCAGCCACCTTAAAAAGATGTCAACAACTTACTTATAATCTAATAAAATTGTTAACAGGACAACTTCAATCACGTCAATTATAAGTTATTCGGTGAATAACGTTACTTGGAGAGGCAAATTATTTACGCCAAAATGATACAAGTTTATCTTTCATTTTGATCGTTCGAGGCAAATTCTTATGGTGACTTACCTCCGTTTGTAATAAGTTTAATTTTTAAATGGGATGGGATCTTTAACTTCAACTCTTGATGGACGAAGAAATACTGATTTACCTGCATCTTTGAAAACTAATTTCTCCGTTGAACGAAACGTTCTCGAATCTCTTTTTCGTCGTTATCTAGAGAGAGGCCGCAAATTCCTAGAAACATAGCTGTAGAGCTGCCGAAGAATTCATTCACTTCCTTCTCGACTCGTTTGGTTCCAAATCTGTCGATGAAAACAATATGCTCTTAAGAGATGATATTATTACTTTCGCTTTATGCTTCTACGACATTTTAATACATCGCACGCTTCCCTGGCTTACTTAGATTCAGGAAAACAACATCAGCGTCACCAAAAAAAAAAAAAAATTACAATAACTGAGTACAAGTAATTATAAATAACGTCCCAAATGGAAGGTCAGCTAAATTCATCAATAGCTACAGAAACAGCAACAGCAACAGCAACAGCAACAGCAACAAAAAAATTATATCATAGTAAGACTAGACACAAAAGCCTTAGAAATTGCTGAGTAAACTAACCTTGATTCGTTAAAATTTTAGTTTCTACTAAACACGGCGAGGATGAACTCCATCGATTGAAGCGTGGTATTTCACAACCATCTCCTCTCAATAGCTCGGCTCATGTTAAAGAACTGTTTAGAGATATAATCTCCGCCAATTTAAAGATGTGTCAGTACCAAGGGCAATTAAATGTTTGCCCACGAGGCCGGCCGGGACCTCCAGGGAGAGCTGGACCCAAAGGTGATAAAGGAACAAAAGGCTCTCGAGGAATTGTAGGACCTCCCGGTCGGAGCGGAAAACAGGGAAAGATGGGACCATCTGGAGTAAGAGGAGAGAAGGGAATTAAAGGCGACATCGGGCCACCCGGTATCCCTGGTATCCCAGGGATTAAAGGTCAACAAGGAGAGTCTATTTCTGTTCCAAAGGTGACAATTTCTCCACCAAAACTAATTGTCAACGAAACCAACACAGCCTCGCTTCTATGCTCTGTTTCTGGAAATCTTGCAGCTCAAATATCTTGGTCAAAAGCTAATGGATCGTTGCCTAGCGACCGCACCAAAGTGACGTCAGATGGGCTGATACAGATCACTGGCGTTGGCTTGGAAGATGCAGGCGAATACAAATGCGAGGCGCGAAATATTCTGGGAAAGGATGAAAAAGCTGCAACACTTGTTGTTCAAAGTAGGCTGTGATCTTTTTTTTTTTACATTTCTATCTTGTTTGTTTGCTGTATGATAATTACACATAAAAGCATATCGCCACATTCGTTTAAATCATTTTAATCCATCATGTTTATAAAGCAGCCGAGCAGGTTGCAATAGTTGAATAGTAGTGATAATCATACGGTTTTTTTTGCAGGTCATCCTAAGGTTTCACTTTCTTCGGGTCCAACCTACGTTGAAATGGGAAAAGATATCACTCTACCAAAATGCCACGTAACAAGCTTCCCACCAGCAGTAATCACGTGGTCTAAATTTAACGGTGGCTTAATGAAATCCAGGACTGTTGCGAAAGATGGACAACTAACCATATTACAAGCTAAAATGGCAGACTTTGGTTTGTACGAATGTACAGCGTCAAATAAGTTAGGACATGACTCAGCTTGGACACACCTGAATGTCTTTCAGCTGCCGCGTTTTACAAAGACACCACCTGCACGGCTTCAAAAACAAAAAAACAAAAAAGTGTCAGTCCCCTGTCAGGCTACTGGTCATTCTAAACCAAAAATCACGTGGTCTAAAGAGGGAGGCAATCTTCCAGTTGGCAGATCACTGGTCAAACATGATGGAACACTTCAAATCTGGGACACAAAGGAGGAAGACTCAGGCACTTACACTTGTACAGCAACGTCTAATGTAATACACACGGCGGTTACTATCATGAATTTGGCTATTGGGAGTAAGTCTGCCCTGTATATTCTATATTCGCGTTTTATATTTTACAACTACCGTTCTCATTGTAACTGTTAGAACCATTATTACTACTAGTGTTATCAATATTATTTTAATATTTTTATCATTATCATTAGTGTTATCATTATCATTATTAATATCATTATCACTATTATTTTATCCTATTGTTATTCTTAAAATCGATCGCAGCCCAATCCCCGCCCGAAGTCTGTGCTGATTAATCAAACGTTTTGGATAACAAAACGAAGCAATAAATGCAGGTTTTATGATACCATACGAATAAACTTTAACTTTTATTCCATTTACCCTCATTTAGAATGTGCGCCTGTCGGTGTGGGGGACAATAATGCAATTCCAGATGCTGCACTGAAAGCAAGCACATTCTATGATAGAAGATATCAGCCATACTACGGCCGACTGCATGAAACCAGGGGACAGGGGGGGTGGTGTCCGAAGACTACATCTGACAGAACAGACTATCTTCAAGTTGATATGGGTACAGTGCGGTCTGTTTGTGCTGTGGCTACACAGGGAGAACGGAGTCTTACAGAATTGACCACCAGCTACAAATTGCACCTATCCACAGACGGTGTAACTTGGACAACTTACAAGGAATCAAAAGCTGAAAAGGTTTGAAAAATACCAGTGAATAAGGAGTTGATTTGATCGGCAGCTATAAATAATGGCTCTAGGACCTAGTGGAGCTCATGTCGGTCTGCGAATTAAACGAGTCATTTACAAAATCGGATCACTACAAGCAAGAGTGTGATATATGCGTTACTGACCAAGCGTGATAGATAGTGGTCGAGTTCTTTTTCTTTTGTATAACCTAACGCTTGCTCAATGAAGGATTCATTTTATAGCAAAAACGTTTCGGTTTAATAAGAATGACTTGTCTGTTTCGAGAGCCGGGAGAGAATGCCAACTGTGTTTGTAATATGATTCCACGAGAGCTGCTTATGTTTTCTTTGTTTTGAGTGTCTTCTGCGGCTTTTGGTACTCCAAAATTAGGAACCTTGTAAGTCGCCTTCACGAAATTTTCTTTCTTCCGCGGGATCAAAGCGGGGAATCCCGAGCCGGAAGGATGGACCCACTACAATCGAAAATTTTTCCAATCGTTTGATCAAAGCCGGATCACGCTTTGCATACTTTTAGTTTGAAGTATGGTCCTTCTCAATAACAAAGGAGTGAGGTTAAAAACGCTTAACTTGAAAACTAGAGTGGAACCAGACTTTTCTTAAAGAGGTCCGCGCCGAAGGCTACACTGATATTTCACTTGCAACATAAGATTTCTCGCCAACATCCATTTACCTTCTATCCTTTCCCAAAGTCTTCTCCCTATAAACTTGCGTTGCGTGTTGGTGAACTATAAGAGTTCCTCGTTATGAATAATGCATCTTTTCCTCTTCCAGGTGTTCCCAGGAAACTCAGACCGAAACACCGTTGTAAAGAATCCACTCATTACTGACGTCAGTGCCAGATACATTCGGTTCTATCCCGTCACGTTTCTAAATTTTCCATGCTTGAGAGTTGAAGTATTCGTGCGAAAATGATGGCAATTTTTACTGATTTTTTTTCCTCTATATCATTGGCCAAAGGAGACAAAGACAAACTGTCGATGCCTAATGCAAAAAACGTATACCAGAAAGAGAGTTCAGATTTCCATTTATCTAAGATGCGTAATAAAGGAAATAAAGTGGGGAAAGGATCAGAGAGATCTGATGCACTTAATCCGTTGTGAAAACCACTTTAGAAGCTTCTCTTATCTAGTACAAAATTGGTTCAAAGTGTTCAAGCCTTGTATACAAATTATCGCTTGGAATTTTTTTTGTTTTAGCTTCAAATCATATAGGGCCTAACTTAGCATAGCTAATCCTCGCTTTGACAGTCTGCATGTTAAAGAAAAGTTTGCAGCAACAATAGCAGAAGGTATACCGCAAAAAACGTAAGATTCTAAAAATAAATATCTAATCACACTGGTAACATATATTTGATGTAAGTTATACTCTGCGTTTTAGAAATCGATACATTCTGAGCATTTTGTATTAGTAATAAGTATATTTTCACTAGCAGTTGTCAGCAATGGTGTCCAGGTACGTTTAGCTCTTAACTAGATCTTTCCGGAAATCATTTTGCAGTCGAGCCAATGCTGACGATTACACAAGCTTGTAAAGGAACAGAAAATGTTATTTAACATACCCTTAGTAGTTAAAGTAAAGGAAGAATAATAATTCAATTCATTAAAAAAGGAGGAAGGAGGTGTCGTCTTTGAGACTGATGCTGCATTTCAAATAAAGTGGAGTGACGTTAGAAACCCTTTAACAGCCAACACAGTTTATTTAAATGGCTTGGATCAGTGATAGTGGTTGCTGACTGTCAATCACGGGTCTTCTGAGTTGGGTACACATAAGAAGAGAAAAAATAACAAGATAGAGAAAAAAGGCCGTTACTGGTGCAAAGAAATGAGTGAAGAAGCACCGTCATCCTATGGCAATATATTGCGGTGATTTTAATACACTTGGCGCACCGTATATATCCGGTAATGATATTAATTGATACAAATTCAAAAAAAATGTCTTTATTAGACTGCAAAGCTACGCCCACTCTAAACGAGCAAGTAGAGTCCAAAATACACGCAGTCAAATCAACATAGAATAATAAGCCATCGGCTACTAAAATTAGGACTGTTCTGGCTTATTGTTTGGGAATTTCTCAGGCCTCTTAGATTACTTTGGAATCCTTATGCGAATCTTGTGAGCGTTGCTTTGTAATGTGCTGCAAGACAACATATTCATTTTTACAATTTGAGTGATGTGTCCTTTACCTATGTAATAGGGCTCAATTCTCGAACGATAATCGTCATCGCTAGACGTGTTTGGGTTTGTCCATGACCTTGCTCAGAATCCTCGACGGAAAATTTTGTTTAGGTCTTAACTCTTGAAGATTTGTTGTTTTTCAATCACTTTGTTGTTCATAAAAAATACCTTGTAAAATTGTTTGGGTTTGCTTTTTAAAAATAAGTTTGCTCTTCTAAGGTCAGTCGTCCCGTAAGCCCAAACATACCTACCGATAGTGTGTTTAAGGGCACGTAATTAGGGCTGAATTGGAAAGCAAGAGACTCAGAGAGTGATACAATGTTCTTGATCACACTCCTGGTGCCTGCGTGACTCGAGCTACTTAACCCCACAGTCCAACAAAATGCAAAGGTAAACTTTTTCCCTTTTCTTTATTCGTATAATTACTTTGTAAGTATGTAGAATTGATCTAGGGCCGCAAGATTTAAAGCGGAATTTTTGCATTACGAAATTAAGCGAATAAGGAAAGGCATTGGAGTCTTACCCCTAGTTCTGTTGAGCAAAGATCTCGCGAAGTTCATGAGCACGTGGGGCCTCATGACGAAAAGTAACATGGAATTGCTCCGTAACTGCAGCACGAAAGTTACATGGTAGTTAGCACTGAAGTGGAGAGCTTTCACCAGAACTTTTTGATGGATGGAAATTCCTCAATATACTTCAAGGTAATTCCTTTGTATGGTTGCATATTTCGTCAATACCAAGACAGAAAAAAAGACATGTACAGTGAACATGTTGATTATCAAGTTCAGTCTTTTGCAAGCTGAACTTCGAAAAATTTGCAGAGGATTCGTTTTAGCCGTCAACCGAACATTCTTAACACATGACAATGGGATAATTCATAGCACATTCGTGACTTTCTTGTTCTGATGATGCTCAGTTTCAACGGAGGATTATCTTGAGTGGAGTACACTGAGAAATCTCATTAACGGCTTAAAGACAGGAAAAAAAAATCTAATAAACATGTCACTTTATTTTTTTACTGTTTGTAAGGGAAATTGGTTTGTATCTGAAAAGGGTAGTCGGTGCACCGTTGGAAAAAAATTAGCACAAATAAAATGTAGATTGCGCATATAACTAGCAATGGTCACCAAGAGACGGAGTTGGCTACATGTAAACAAGCCGGTACTTTACTCGCAACACTGAAAACTGTCCATTGTGTATTTGAACTGGTGATCGCATTAAGCGACTTTAGTTCCACTGCGACAAAAACAAATCTGTACATCGGCAGGATTATTTAAAGCATCTTCTACAGTGGAACTGACCGTTTATATAGGTAATAAGTGGCTAGATTATAAGGGCGCTGATTAATCACCTTTAAGAGTGGTCGTCTGTAAAAATCGAGCAGAGGTGTTGAAAATAAAAAAAAAAAATTGAAATGTTTTCAAACTTTGCCAGAACATAGGTATGAATGGCCTCAGTTACGGAAAAATATCAAAAATGCTGAAAAAAAATTATTTTGGGAGAACGGTGGCATTTTGTGTTTTGGGGGTTCATAACCGTGTTTTCCCGGTGAAATATTGCACCTCAAGAGAACGGCCGAAAAAAAAATTATTTCGCCAGCAATTCGGAAATCACACAACAATTCTAAAACAAGAGATGTTTTTCAAAGGTTCTGAAGTATTTTTTTCCAAGATTCCTTAAAAACCAATTTTTTTACGAGTCTTCTAATTTTCGGGCTACTTAAACTAGAACTACGACTTGTTAGAGCGATTTTTATATAAGCGTATTTGAGCTGAAGAAGCGTATTACGTGACCAACGTGACTTGCACGTCACATTGAGCAAACATCATCAAAACACTCGAATTCCCTCTTATATCATACAAAAACTTCTAAACAGGTCTCCTTCATATTCAATATGCATATCACTTTCTCCTGAAGCCAAAAAGTCCAGATAATCCGGGCAATTTTTGATAGTCTAATATATACAAATTGCTGGTTTATGTTGTTACAATGGCCATATTCGCAACTATTACCAACCCGACAATAACAAAAATTTTGTTAACATCAGAAGGAATTGCCCAGGCTTCAATTACACCTTTAGTAGTGGTTTCCATGCCAAGAGTAAGTACTTTAGCTCGCTATACCATTTTCGAAACATATCATCCATGTTACCATTTCTCGCCACTGCAGTGCGATCGATGGTATGTGATTGCGTTAGACACATGAAGCCGATGAGCGTGGAATGTTTATCTTTGCCCTCCTCTTTCTTGCCTGCCATTATTTGAAATTGCTTCTTTTGCTAAAATGGCGGCATGCAGCTTCTCCGAGCTCGTTGGTGGTTCTTGTATTTCCCGCAAGACCAGTGGAGAAAGTAAATGCATAGTCATAACTAAGTGAAAAAGAGACATCCAAGGTCATCTTAAAGCATCAATGCCATGATGCTCAGCTGGAAAGTGAGATCCTCCTTCTTCTCGCCAGAGCAGGTGAATATCTCATCATTAAAAGTGTCAAGAATGTTTAGCAAAGGCAAATGCTGTATCCCTCTTTGTCTTGTTTTATATTTTGCACTAAGATCAATAAGATATGCTTCGTGCTAAAAACGAAAACGGAGAGCGTCGATTTGCTGTTGGCGAGTTTTTATCACCAAAGCAGATAAAGTCGCATTTCTCAAGGTCAGCATCAAAAATTAAACAGGCGGCATCTGTAGTAGAGATCGATGTACCAGCAATTGATAAGGAAATGGTATACTCCTCAGTTCGTGACAAGATAATTCAAGAGTGCCAGCTTAGTCATCCCATTTTGTAGGGCACATACAACCTCTGTCAACCTTCAAGATATATGCACATATTTCCACTTGGAACTGAATTGATTCCCTTCCTGCTACACGAAAAGCGCCATACATTGGTCTAATCAATAAACTGATAAAGTCAAGTACAAACAAGGAAAAATAGAAACTTTTCAGCTAGAAGTGACCATAGTCTTCGTGTTCAGAAAGTAAGGACTCCTGGAATAGAGAGACCAACATTATTCCAACTGTCTTAAGGGAATCGAAATAAGTATGATAAGTGCATATGCGTCATACGCAGCTACGATATGTCATTATCCCTTTGTAGCTTTGTTATAAAAAAATTGGCGGTGAAAACCTCACGTTTACATAAACATGTTTTAGATCGAAAGGATTTTATAAAGACCAACCTTGTTCTGTCAAAAACGTTGGTCATCCTTTGTACCATTCTCACTCAGTAATGGGCTTCCTGTGTGTAACGCAATCACGTACCATCGATCGCAGTGGCCAGAAATGTTAGCATGGATAAGTTTTGAAAATGGTGGAGCGGGCTAAAGTGCATACTATTGGCATGGAAACCACTTGTAAAGGTAATATTTTGTGTAATTATAGCCTGGGAAATTTCTTCTGATGTTAGCAAAGTTTTTGTTATTGTTGGGTTGATATTAGTTGCGAATATGGCCATTGTAACAACATAAACCAGCAATTTGCATATACTAGACTATCGAAAATTTCCCAGATTGTCATGAATTTTTGGCTTCAGGAGAAATAATATATGTATGAATATGAAGGAGACCTGTTTCGAAGTTTTTGTATGATGTAAGAGGGAATTCGTGTGTTTTGGTAATGTTTTTCTTGATGTGACGTGCAAAGCGTTGGTCACGTAACGCGAGTTCTTAAGCTCAAATACGTTTATATAAATCGCCCTAAAAATTCGTAGTTTAAGTAGCCCAAAAATTTTATTGCAGTTTCTGAAAGAATAAACCTTGTTTTTGATAATGGTTATTGTCTCACTTTATGGAGCCATGTAACAATGGCCGATTTTAGTCGTCAAAGTTGAGTTATGTTTTGATGGCTGAAATTTTACCTGAATTAGAAAACTCGTAAAAAAATCGTTTTTAAAGGAATCTTGGAACAAATTACTTCAGAACCTATGAGAAACATCTCTTGTTTTAGAACTGCTGTGTGATTTGCGAATTGCTGGCGAAATAATTTTTTTTCGGCCGTTATCTTGAGGTGCAATATTTCACCGGGAAAACACGGTTATTAACCCCCAAAACACAAAATGCCGCCGTTCTCCCAAAATAATTTTTTTTCAGCATTTTTGATATTTTTCCGTAACTAAGGCCATTCATATGTTCTGGCAAAGTTTGAAAAGAATTCAAGTTTTTTTTTTTATTTTCAACACCTCTGCTCGATTTTTACACACGACCAATCTTAAGAAAGGTGCCTTTGCTATGTATAAAACCCGATGCAAGTTGTTATCGTTAAGCGTGGTAGCACATAGAGGCCTTGACAGCGCGAGTGCCTCAAAAAGCTAGAGAAGCTCTCGGCTGCGCCTCGAGCTACTCTTACGCGATTTTCGGGCTCTCCGAACTTGCCGCGTGCATCCATAACTCGATATACGTACGCTAAGCATGAAAAAATTCTCAAATCTTTATTTCGTATGTGGGCCCGTAGTTGTAGCAGACAAAAGCGTTATTCCTGCAGGTAAAATGACAGCAAGCTCCTTCTACAGTACTGATTCCTACCCGTACTTCGGCCGACTGCATGCGACCAGCGAATACGGAGGATGGTGTCCAAAGACGGACTACATGGAACCGAACAAACTATCTTCAAGTTGACATGGGTACAGCACTAGTGCTCTCTATTTGCGCTGTGACCACACAAGGACCAGGGTAAATATCTGAATGGATTACCAGCTCAGTACAAACTACACCTTTGAACAGACGGCATAATTTGGAATTCTTACAAGGAGGCAATTGAAAAGACTCGTAAATCTGTCAAATACTTGTCAATACGAGTAACTACACCCTTAGAATAGCCGCCAGTTATCGCCCGTTAGTCTCAACGCCTACAATTCAAATGGTGTGTTCCCTACGGGTCACTGCCACCTTATTCCTAATTTTGTTTTTTTTTTCCTCTATTTTTGCTTTTGTCATTGTTATTGCTGTTTTTCTTTTTTATTACTTTGGGGGTATGTAAAAATTATCAAACCAAGAAAAATTGCTTTTTTAACATATTTCATTTAAGCTGTGCAATTTGGTCATTTTAGAAGTAAAATCGGGTAGTCAAGTATGTTTATTCATTCTGTCCATCTTAAAGTGTTTTTTTTTTATGTTGCTTGTGTTGTTGTTTTTTTTTATTTTTTACCAAGCTTGAGGGCTCAATTCTGTTTCTTATAGCGAACAGTTACTTTGGTATCGAAGATCATTTCCACCTCTGGCCCGACTACGATGTTCTTAAAGTCACTCACCCTCCCTCCGCCCTCCCGACCCCCACCCCCTCCGACTAAAACAGAAAGGGTTTTCCTTTTCCAGTCGTTCTCAGCAAACTCAGACCGAAATACCGTTGAGAAACATGCACTCAGTACGGACGTCAAAGCCAGATACGTGCGGTTTTATCCTGTCCCATACCAAAGCTGGCCATGTTTTAGAGTTGAAGTCTTTTTGCTTAAATAATTGAATATCTAACCATAAGTTCCTTCATTTCGTTAAAAAATCAAATGTATGTGTGTTTTTCTGTCACGAAATATTTTCAAGTGTGAGGACTAGTCTTCTGATTATCGTCTGGAATTTCCAAAGTCATAGTTACATTGTGCAAGAACAATGTTGACACAAAGCATAAAACAGTAGAGACATGTTGGTCACCCTGTCTTTGTTACATGTAGGTAACAAAAGGTATAGCATGCTCTTTGCAAAATTCGATTTGTTTTCGATATGTATGTGACAGAGTCACTTAGGCTTATTTTCTACTTAAAACATGTAAATTCTGTTTATTTTATTTTCTGGAATTTTAGTCATTTGTCAGTAATTTTAGTAATGTGTTAATTGTGTTAGTAATGTGTTAACTGTATTATTCCTTTACCTGCCCTTGTCCTGTTGTGTAAGAGTAAACACCGATTTCCCTTATGTAATTCCTGTTTAATCGACCGCTCCTAGCCCATATTTGGTTTTAAGTTATTTTTACCTTTTCCTGTAGTTACAACCGTTTCCTAGCTTTTGGTATGTTTCAGTATTTTATGTTTGTTTGAGCCCTAAGCTTAGCATGTAGTTGTTTCCATTTGTATTTTTGTAGTGATTTTCGGGTTAGAATTTGCTTAGTTTAGCCACATATTCCTTTTATCTTACTACTGTATTTTATCTGTTTACTCTGACCTTTGTCACACAGCATGTAATTTCTCTGCTATATAAACTGCAATTGTTTTCGTATTAGCAGCTGTAATATTTTGCTTACCTGCTTCCAGTTCATTGTTGCTATGATTCTTGTGTTTTCAGTACCAAATTATGGGTTCATCACACTAGTAATTTCATTTTCCCCTTTCACTGTTTTATACTGTATTAGCTCAAGTTGTAATATTAAGCCTAGCTCGTAGTCTTTGTTGAATTCATGCCTCGTGTAGCAATCACTAATTTTGATAGTTTCTGTCACACAATTTCCTCTTTTCAAGTACTTTGTTTAGTTCCTTTCTTTTACTGAATTATTTCTGTCTGTAGGTTATCCTTTAGTGTTAAGTACTTTCTCATAATCCATTTTAATCTTGTTACATAATTTAGCTCATTAATTGGAGCTTTGTTTTCTTATTTATTGTTCAGTGTGACTCGTTCCCGTTTTTTTATTGTACCATTGTATTTATTTGCTGTGTAATAAACTTGTAAATCTTCCCTTGGATCTTTTGTTCGTACGTCGACCGTTTTGGCCGTCTTATATGTATTTTGCAGAAACTATTGAATTTACACTTATAGCTGATTGTCAGTCTACGAATTCTTTTGGAGGTACAGCTGTTTACAGCGGAATCCAATTCAGTCGTGGTCATACTTATTGTTTCTTTATAGGAATGGGGTATAGATGAACTGGCTCGATACAAAAACATATAATTTTTTCAAAGGACTTACTATTTGGCTTTGTCGATCAATACATAAACTATACAAAGTAAGCAATGTTCGCTTGTGTTCCTGTCTCTATACTCTCTCCCTCGTAGCCAAACAAAACATCGGGACTGAATAGCGTCAAAGTATGTTTATCTTCTATCAAAATCTTTCCAGTGAATAAGTTTGCACTATGAACACAAAGTTAAAAATTATACAAGCTAAATTAAAAGAAATAATTAAACTAGCCTTAGCATCTGACGCAATAGAAAGAGACGAATTTAGATGAATAAAATGGAAGGAACTGAATTGTTTTTTATCCTAAAGTCTCTTCTAATACCTTATCGCATAAGTGCTCATAAAAAGGGACTCACTTTATCAAAAGCTTGAATGAAAGCCAGCTGCCAACTAATAGTTTGGTGCACTAAAGGAAAAAAATAGATAAGGGACGCAATGTATGAGGAGATGACCATCATTTAAACCAAAATTTCATTACTTAACAATCACTTGTAGTACAACTTGAGACTCGTTTACAAACCCTTGCAAAATGAGTTTTCTTAATTAAGAACGTGTCCACGAGAAAACCGAGCAGGGGGCGATAAAGCTCAAATCACCGATTTGAAAGTAAATGCTAAGTATCACGAGTTAACAAATGTGTGAAATAATAAATGACATCAATGTCAATGGCGTCAACCTTTGGAAGTACGTCGATAACACATCGATGGTCGAGAGTCCACAAGGGCCAACCAAGTGGAATCCAAGTTACTGTAGACGAACTAGTTAGGCAAGTCGAGGCAGATAAGTTCCAATTGAATGAGACCAAGTGTAAAGAGCTGCAGATAAGTTTTTAAAGGTCTGCAGATTCGTTCGAAGCAGTTACTATCAACAACAAACCAATAGAGGTTGTAACTAGCGTAAAAATTCTTGGTCTTAAGTGGAACGCTCACATAGAGAATGTTATCTAAAATGGAGCCTCCAGGCTTTCGGTTAAGGCAACTTAAGCGTGCAAAAGGAGATCCTGCGCAGCTAGTTTGTTTCTATACTACGTGTATTCGGCCCGTGTCTGAATATGCTTGTCAAGTTTTCCACAGTGGTCTACCTAAGAATATCACTGAAGAGCTGGAGAAAATTCAGCGCCATGCACTTAAAATAATTTTCCCAGACTTAGGCTACCAAGAAACTCTTAAATATTAGTAAGGTAGCCTTAAGGAGAAAGCTCGCTTTTAACGTACCTCTTTGAAGAACAAATAGAAAAAAGAATAGTTGTATCATGTACAACGCGGCTATTTCCTAATGGCTTTATCATGTATAATTCGGCTATTTTTTAAATTTCATTACGTATGATATATATAATAATATACATGATATATATATATATATATATATATATATATATATATATGTATATATTATTATGATATATATATTTAATAATACATACAATAATATATATCAATGGTATTTTTTACTCTTTCGTTCATGAATTTGAATATATACGCACATATAGTATTTTTAGCCTTTTTTTATTTAGTTTTTAGTTTTTTTGGATTTTGTATTATGTAAAAATTTGTACAGTCCGTAATTCAGCCTTTGGGCTGCAACGGATTTTTAATAAAGCTATCTATCTATCGATATCTATCTATCTATCTATCTATCTATCTATCTATCTAGCTAGCCATCTATCTAGCTATCTAGCTTTCTAGCTGGCCTATCTATCTATCTATCTATATATCTAGCTATCTATTTATCTAGCTATCTATCTATCTATCTAGCTATCTATCTAATAGGTAAAAATATTTAATTGCCTAGGAGATATAGGATCCCCTAGAGAAACCCCCATCTATTGCATTTTGCATAATTAACTAGCTAAGTTTGCATTGCTGCTGGGACAAACCGTAAAGCCATCTGCAAATTCAGTAAACTGGGCTGTGTTTTATATTTATCAGCCTTCAAGAGCATTGAACTTTTTTAACTTTTTCATTTCATTTCATTCCTTACCTCTCCCACAAGTAAAGACGACTTTTTCTGGTTTTGACAAAGTCCAAAAATAAGGGTATTTTAAGGCCCAATACCTCCGCTGATCAACCACTTCTAATAATTATTTCTACATGGTCAGTGAAAGCCATCACTTGACTTGCGAAATCAGTAATAACATTTTGGGGCAAATGATTTCATAACCCTTGCCGACGTGAAATTTACATCGAACTCTCGCTTTCTGGACTGTATCATCAAAATTCCGTAACCAGCATCTTGTATGTTTTACTAAACTGAAATAACTTGAAATTTGCAAAAAATTTCCCAGAGAGTATCGTTTAGACATTAACGAGGAGAGAATCTTTGAATAGCGCAACTTGAGCCCTTTTTGAGAACTTTTTTCGTTGCCATATTTGGATTATTGTCGAGGAAACGCGGCAGTTGATGATGAACATCAAGGGCGCGTGTAGTCGAACTCCTGACAAAAGAAATCTAGGAAGAAACTTGATAGTACATACATGTCTCTGTGGTGCCCCAGTTGCAACTTTTGGCTTGATATCATTTGTTAGATAAGTAGCCATTATGTCAACAATGCACCAGTTTCGATTTGCTTCGTTGCCTCGTCGAAATTTTAAACGGGGCGAGAGCTCTCGGAAAGAGCGATCAAATTGATTGGTCTTTTACTGCGTGATACTTATCGACTTACATGATATGTGTTGCCGCCAAAAATATAATTTGATGCCCTGAAAGCTGATGTAAATCAAAAGGACAATCCGCCATCGTTGATCACATTGCACCCGCAATTTTGTTCAGCGGTCAACTTTGACATTCATTTGACATGTTGTGTTTCCTTAATCTCCAAAGTTTAAAATGTAAGAAAGATTTACGGCTACCAAAATATTTGACTTATCATCTATTAAGCTTCAGATAGTTGCTGGTTGACCGAAAAACAAATAAGTCGCTGACATATTGGTCTCCTCTCAGCAAAAGGAAAAAGAAAATGGTTAAAAAACTGACACGTACTTAGAAGTCAATTACATATATTATCCGAGGTTTTCTGCTTACATTTGATATGTAATCTCTCGCTCGTGGTCTACTGTTATATCTGGCCTCGGAGTGCACAATATGTTGCGGCAGCCTCTTTGCGCCGGCCATATTATAACTGGTTACATGACATACACGCTCGACTGCTCAATAATATTGCTAGCTTGGTAAAGGATGGAGGAGCGTTGACCATGTAGACATCAAATGAGCTACATGTACGAATGTGTGACTACAAAATCGTTACAAAATGAATATCTCACGCAGGACCGTAAATAGCAGGAAAAAACTGACAGTATATAAGAGTACTGTGAAATTTTTGACAACACAACCAACAATTTCGGGATGGAGTTTGGAGGCATGATAATCCCAAGATCAAGGGAAGAATTCACGAAAACTTTGCCACTCTTTGCCCACAAATTGCCACTGTGTCGGGGTCCATCCCGGCTATCCTCATGGTTTGTTACATATGATCCTGAAAAAACGCGGCCAACCGTTGCTGACCAGGGTGGGGGGGGGGGGTGCTGATGCGATACTTGTCAATGCCTGGAAGGACTATTCTCTCTCTACCGGCGGGCCCAAGGACAGCGGAGATTATTTGGACCCCCAAGGTCATTCTCCGCGCTAGAAACGATTGGCCCGAATGCAGAGGACCCTGTCATTTACATGCTGCTCCAGTAATCCGTGGAAAATAACTGTCAGCCTTGAGGTTGCCTCTGCACTGAGCAAAAGATTGAAGGAAACAGTGGTGAGTTCGTCTGCTTGTTTGAAAGAAGGTGCAAGCTCAATGAATCATTCACTGAGCTTGCCAGATGGTAAACTATCTTTGCCTCCACGAGATGAACAAAAAGATAAGGCAATCACGAAGGTTCTCAATTCCTATGATAACCTCCTCTCGGTTAGCTCAATCGATAGAGCGCTAGACTGTTGTGCAGGAGGTCGAGGGCTCGAGTCCCGGCCGGACCAACACCCAAGGTCTTAAAATAATTGAGAAGAATATGCTGCCTTTCTATAATATCTGAAACGGTTAGAAATTCTAGTCTTCTTGGATAGGGACGAATAAATGGAGGTCCAGTCTCCTGCAGGGTTTGGGGGTAGGAGACGTTAATTTCCACGCACAAGATTACTGTGTGATGGATGTCCTCCCCTGGGTGGGATGGGTGGTTACTAGGCCCGCAATGATTGCCTGTCGGGAAATCTTGTAAATAAATATAAATAATAAAAAAAAGAAAATGTCTTGTTACCGTGTGAGAGTCTTTCACAGGAAACATCCCCTTCCGAGCTTCCACCAAAGCTACAACGATCAAACGAGAAAGCTTCCCTCATCAGCACAACAGAGAACAAGAGCATTGCATTATGAAAATGTCAATGTGGTAAATGGCTTTCGTGTGGCATTTTGTCGGCAGTGTCCACTTCTAAACATTGTCCGATTTTAGACATTAGTATCCGATTTTAGACGCTAGTGGCCGATTTTAGACGCAATTGTTCCATTTCATCACTACTTTCCGATTTTAGACACTAGTGACACTACAGTCTAATTTTAAACACTTGTCTCGCTCTTAAACGCTGTTGTCTGATTTTAGAAACCCGTAGGTGAATTTACTAATTACCAGTTATTACCAGTTACATCTTATAACTGTTATTAGTTCAACCTGAAAAAATCTGACGATTACTCGTCCCAGTCTCGGATGAAACTGCGTTCTTGACCTTTGCGAGTACAGATGCTTTATGAACAACGATTGAAGATTGTGGAGGAAGTCATGCCCCACGATCAATTAAAACGAGCAAGGACGGATTTAGCTTCAACCAAGGAGGGTAATGAAAACCGTTCTGTGTTGCATGAGATGGTTACATGTATACATACATTATCTACATTTCCAGTTAGTTTCGATACAGCTTTACAAGCTTTCATGCCCCCACAGGTAGCTTGAGCATTACTCAAGGTGGACCGCATGTTAGAAGTAAAACTCCTTAAACGATGTCAACGAGTTACGTATAATCTAATAAAATTGTTAATAGGACAACTTCAATCACGTTAAGTTATTCGGCATAGAACGTTACTTGGAGAAGCAAATTAATTACGCCAAAATGATACAAGTATATCTTTCATTTTTTTCGTTCGAGGCAAATTCTTATGGTGACTTCCGTTTGCAATTAGTTTGATTTTTACATAGGGTGTGATCTTTAATTTCACCTCTTGATGGACGAAATTGAGAGTTTCATGATGTTAAGAAGAAGTACTGATTTACGAGCATCTTTGAAAACCAATTCCTCCGTCGAATGAAACGTTCTCGTATCTCTTTTTAGCGGTTATTTCGAGAGAGGCCTCAAATTACTAGAAACGTAGCTGTAAAGTTGCTAAGGAATTCAATCCACCTCCTTCTCGTGTGGTTTCCAAATCTGTCGATATTATAATTTCCTTTGCTAAATATGCTTCTACGACATTTCACGTATCGCACGCTTTGCTAGCTTACTTAGATTCAGCAAAACAACAACAGCATCACCAAAAAAAAATTACAATAACTGATCACTAGTATCTATATAAAATGATCCTAATGGAAATCGGCTAAATTCACCAATAGCAAAATAAGTAGCCACTAAAAATTCACATCTTGCCAAGCACAGTAATTCTTTTTTAATTTCTTCTTTAAATTTAGTCTCTCACACCCACGGTGAGGATGAACTCCATCGAATGAAACGTAGTATTTCACAACCATCTCCTTTAAATAGCTCGGCTCATGTTAGGGAACTATTTGGAGACATAATCTCCACCACTTTAAAGATTTGTCAATGCCAAGGACAGTGAAATGTTTGCCCTCGTGGTCGGCCGGGACCTCCACGGAAAGCTGGACCAAAGGGTGACAAAGGAACGAAAGGCTCCCGAGGAATTATTGGACCTCCTGGTCGGAGCGGAAGAAAAGGAAAGACGGGACCATCTGGAGTAAGAGGAGAAAAGGAAATTAAAGGGAATATGGGGCCACCGGGTATGCCTGGTATCCCAGGGATTAAAGGTCAACCAGGAGAGTCTCTTTCGGCTCCAAAAGTGACAATTTCTCCACCAAAACTAATTGTCAACCAAACAAATACAGCCTCGCTTCTATGCTCTGCTTCTGGAAATCCCGCTGTTCTAATATCTTGGACAAAGACCAATGCATTGTTGCCTAGTGACCGGACCAAAATGACGTCAGATGGCTTAATGCAGATTACTAATGTCGGCTTTGAAGATGCGAGGCGCGAAGTATTCTGGGAAAGGATGAAAAAACCGCGTCTTGTCATTCAAAGTAGGTTGTATCTTTTTAACATGCTTTCCTTCTTTTTTTTTCGCTCCATGGTAATCGCATGTAAAAGCGTATCACCCCCTTCGAGCTTTAAGATTTACCCTAAGAATGATACGTTCGCTTCTATCCCGTCACATATAATGAATATCCATGTTTGAGAGTTGAGATATTCGAGCGAAAATGATGGCAACTTTTAACTGTATTTTTCCCATCTATCTCAGTGCACAAAGGCGACAATGAAAAAGTTATATGAGCTGTCGATGCCCAAAAAAAATTTGATAACCAGGAACGCCTATCAGAAACAGAATTCAGATTTCCATTAAACTGTGGTGTATAATAAAGGAAACAAAGTGGGGAAAGGATCAGAGATCTCATTCATTTATCAGTCTGTTGAGAAAACCACACAATGCTTGTATTTTCTATTACAAGATTTTTTCAAAACGTTCAAGCCATGTATGCAAATTATAGCTTAGAGTTCTTTTTTTTTTTTTTTTTTTTTAGTTTCAAATCATGTAAGGCTTAAATTCGCTTAGGTAATCCTCGCTTTGACAGTCTATATCTATGCTAAAGAATGAGTTCAATAGCAGCAACAGAAGTTTGACAAATAAGGCAAGATTTTAAAAATAAATATCTAGCCATACCGTTTTCGTATCATGCATTTGACGTAAGTCATGCGTTTTAGAAATCGACACACGCTGAGCATTTTGCAGGACGAGTTCATATATTCTCACTCAACAACTGTCAGCAATGGTGTCCAGGTACGTTTAGCTCCTAACCTAAATCTTTCTGGAATTAATTTTTCGGTCGAACAAATGCTTACGATTACGCAAGCTTTAAAAAAATAATAAATGTTATATATTCCCTTAGTAGATAAAGTGATGGAAAATAACAGTTCCGAAGTCATTAAAATACGAAGAAGGAAATAGTCTTGAGACTACTGCAGTATTTTAAACAAAACTCGAGTGGTGTTAGAAACCCTTTAACAACCGACACAGTTTAATTATTCAAACGGCTAGCTTGAATCAACGATAGCGGTGGTCGACCACCAACTAAGACTCTTCTAAGTCTGGTACACTGAAGAAGAGAAAAAAGCAAGATCCAAATGAAAAGCCGCCTTGCAGTCACTGAGAGACTAAATGGAGTTATGCAAAGTCATGTCATTTCTTCTAGGTTCATATGATCGAGATTCTCGTTTGTCGTTTGTGCTGAAAGGAAGACGTCTTTGAAAAGTGGTATGGGGAAATCATTGTTCAGAAGAGCCAGAGCTACCGCAAAATTTCAAGAAGAATCACAAAATTGAATTAAACCTCGCTTACTAATTGGTTAACGAAGTGCGATATTTAGCGTGAAAGAGCGAGTTGAAAATGAGGCTAAGTAATATTATCTCGCATCTACATATACATACCAGCTATCGTCAAATTGTTTTCAAAACCATTGTCATCTTTTGAAGAGCCGAAAACAAACAAAAGTGTCTTTAAAAGTGAGCCGAAGGTTCCTCCTTGGTTTGAACTGAACTACCAATTCTTAGACTGAGAAGAAAAAAATCAAAACCCACATCGGATACCAAATTCGAAAACCTATTAGTATTTTTGACGAAAATCGAAAACCACATGCTAAAACTCTGAAAATCTACAAACCACAAGGAACACCAAAACCCAAAAAACGACAAAACCGATATAAAAAGTAGCCAAAACCGCGGAACCGAAAATGCCAATGCCCCCTTCAGGAGCATGTTGGTGTAATGTTTGAACTATGTTAGTATTACTTGTCTGAACGCTTTAAAAGATAAACGAGATGTGTTTGATCATCTTTGATCGCTCAGCATTTTTAGATGTCTCTACCTTTCATGCCAAGGTTCACTTCTCACTTCTCGCAGTTATTGCATAGGGTTGCGTGACTTCCTCCCAGACCTTCTGAACTGAAATGCTATCAAATTCTTAAAAGGTCAAGTTTCAAGAATATGCCGTAACAAGTTGTTTTAGAGCGCTGTTGATTATACACGTTCGTGATGTCTCTTTCTGAAGACCGTTCTTGTCCGGTGAGCCCCGGCACAGTTCTGAGTGTTTTCAGTCTGCTTCTTTATTCTGCTGGATTCATTCGAATCGAAACCAAGTTCAATAATTATGAACGGAGGTTAATAACAGTGGAGGAATTCATGCCTCAAAATAAAATGAAAGAGTCGAGGACGGATTTGCCTGCCGCTGAACAAGGTAATATTCAACTGTCTCTAAATTGTATACGTGGTTTTCTTGTTCTTCGTTAACCATGTTCATTTAAAGTGATATTCGTATGATGACTTTAAGTTGCAAATTACTCTAGGCTGGTAAATAATTAAATTTTATAGTCAGAAGTATTCAAAAGCTTATCGTCATGTCTCGACTTCCGTTCATGGTTTTATCACAAAGAATGCGGCTTGGAAGTTCTTAATTGCCTTCAATACACAAGGTAGATATCTTCGCATATCTTGTGACAAAGAGTCAGCTAACGATATGAATTATTCCTACTGCATCTCACTCAATCTCGGTTTTCCCTTACGGAATCTGTTACAGCCCTTGCCAAGAATTAAAACGCAGAGGCTCACAAGGTCAACTAGCAGCTATTTCAAACTGGCGCTGATGAAAATAACAGACTTGATTCCTTTCCCATTGCATTGTCAAGGAGGCATCAAAACTCGTCAACTCTTGCACGTATAAAGGTTTCATAACTTGATTCGGATTTGTTTTTCTTACAGGGAGAGATAAAATCGTAGATAAACAGGACTTGAACTAGTTGTCATTGTTTACTTAGGGCCTATCCGCACTAGCGAAAAAAATATTTGTTTAGACAAATTTTCTGTCATCGCCAACACTCTAGAAGTGCGAATAGCTTGTCGCGACTGAAACAAATTTTGGTCGAAGCGGACAAATTTTCAAACGCACCGCCGACAAAGCTTGTCCCGGGTAAAACCCTGGAAAAACTGACTAAATAAATAAAACCGTGATAAACTTGTCGATCATTTGTCGTAAACGCTAACAGCACAGTGGTAACAGACCAATTTCGATATATTTCAACGTGACAGACTGGCGACGAAACTCCAACACCGAAGCGAAGCTCCGGGGAATACGGCGCGAATAATAAAAACAAACACACCACTGCAAACACTGCAAGGATGGCCATGTGCGATTGATAAAGAGGGTATATTCTCGGTTTTTTTTTTTTTTTTTTTGGTCCATTGCTGTTCATTTTCGCGTGTAGCACGATAAAGTATTGTGCTGTTGCGCTTTGCCGCAATGGGAGCAAGAAAAGATCGGATCTCAGTTATTTTTGCTTTCCTACAAGGCCCAATGAGCGTAAGAAGTGGGAAGTTTTCTGTAAGCGAGCAGATAAAAAATTCAAGGCACTGGGCGATCCACGAATCTGTTCCTTGCATTTTAAGGAAAGCGACATCGAGATTTGAATTACTGGTAGAAAAAGTGTACGTTCAGACTGCTATCCGACTATCTTTGATCCAACGAAATCTACTGATAATGTGAGTTCACGTTCGAAACGTCTTGCCGATAAGAAGGCACAGTGTGATGAACAACCGCAAGCCAAGAAAGTTTGTCCCAAAAAGCTCCATGAGGACTCCAATGAGACTTGCGTGGATTTTAGTGCTGATGCGATTCAGTAAACCATGATCACTCGTACTTTTGCAGCCAGGAACAAGCAACACAAAGTAACTCGAACGGTTCTGATAATACGCTTCCGAAAGGTATAATTTGGATATATCAACAAAGTTGGAGTGGTAAATTGGCCACATTAACGATTAAAAAAGCTGACGTTTCGAGCGTTAGCCCTTCGTCGGAGCCCGACGAAGGGCTAACGCTCGAAACGTCAGCTTTTGTAAACGTTACGGTGGCCAATTTGCCATTTCAACTTTGTTGATATATCCAAATTATTAGCTGATGAAATAGACTACTTGGTAACTGACCTGGAAGAGTGCAGGAGGGAGGAGATAGTTGCATATATCTGGGAAGGTGACTTCTGGAAATATCGAGAGGTTCCTACTCCAGTTCGATTTCAATATGGATGCAGGGTCTGGCAAAACACCCTCGTCTGTGGCAAGTAATTCGGCCATGATATGATTTTCATTTTCACTTTCCCCTTCAGTCACTTTCGGGAGCTTCATTGAATGAGCATTAAACGCAAGCTCAACCAACTCGGCCTTTCTTTTACACTTTCCTTACGAGGATGTTTGTACCCTTCTTCCTTGAAGGAAGTTTCGCAACCACGGCAACTTTTGACCCTGAAAGTATTGTAGATTGATGTCACCTCTTTTTTTTCCGTCGTGGCCATGACAACGATGATTACTTCGATTCAATTTCAACTCCAAGAAACTACGAATTTACAATAGAAAAACGATAATAACCCAAGAAAGCAGTTTCTGCTTGAAGATGTGAGCAACCAAAGCTACATTCGAATGAATTTTGTTCCCCGGAGCCTCGCTTGGGTGTTCAAGTTTCGCTACCAGTCTCTCACGTTGAAATATATCGAAATTGGTCTATTGAACTGAGTTCAGTTTACCAAAGATTGCAGTGATTGTCTTTCGTTGCGAAACTCGCGGACTTTACATATTCAGACAAATTAAGATGAATCTTGGTAACTGAAGTTTAAATCCATTCGAAAATTAAAGCTGCAACTCTTATGAACAAGTTATATAATTAGGCGCTGGAATGTCCCACCTTATGACAATCAAGGGAACAATTTGCATACAGCCGGGGCAAGTTACAACGGTGGAGTGACTATCCAGTCGCCACTTTACCAGTCCAACAATGAAGCCGTAGAGGTGGCACAAGATCCAAAAGTGCCTTCTTGAAGCAAAGGGAAAAGAAAAGCTACATTGAATAAATTACAATGAAATATAGCCAGATTGGTGTCATTTTTGCCCGTTGACCGAGTTTGACAGCTTTGACAGCTTCGAAACTTTTAGTACGGATGTAACAGTGGAGACAAAAGTTTGTCTTTACAAAAATTGTCCATTGATTTTGTCGGAACAATTTTAGTTTTGTCTGCTAGTGCAGATAGGCCCTTAATCTTGGACTGACAGAAAAGCAAATGTGCATTCTGTCACTACGTTTCCTGTCTTGGAAGTTTACGCAACTTGTCCTCCATGTCAAAAAGATCGATTTTCATCTTCTTATTAATGGGGACAAGGAAGTGTCTTGTTGAGTTATCATCTTTATTTGATAAATTTTCAGTTATATCGACCACCTCCAGCGAGCTTGCAGTCCATCGGCATAAACGTAGTATTTCACAATCGTCTTCATTCAATGACTCAGCTCAGATGAGAGAAATGCTGAAGGAAATTGTGTTGTCTACTTGGAAAAGTTGTCAAAACAGAGGCAATTCGAATGTTTGCCCTCGTGGCCGGCCGGGGCCTCCAGGGAGAGCTGGACCCAGAGGTGATAAGGGAAGGCGAGGAAGGAAAGGTTCCCTAGGACTCATGGGACCACCAGGAAAAAGTGGAAAACAAGGAGTCATGGGACCACCAGGGATGAGAGGAGAAAATGGAATGAAAGGTGACATGGGGCAACCGGGTAAGCCTGGTATGCCAGGATTGAAAGGTGAACCAGGTGAATCTATTTCGAGTCCAAAAGTAGCAATTACTCCCCCAAAACTATTTGTCAATGAAACCAACACAGCCTCACTCCTGTGCTCCACGTCTGGAAATCCCACCGCCCAAATATCGTGGTCAAAGGTCAATGGATCGTTACCAAGTGACAGGACCAAAGTGCGCTTAGACGGTCTGATTCAGATAACTGAGGTTCGCACGAGCGACTCAGGGAAATACAAATGCGTGGCACAAAATATCCTGGGGAAAGATGAAAAAACTGCAAGGCTTGTCGTACGAAGTAAGTTTAAAGACACCTTTAAATGTAGCTTACACCTCTCTTGCGTCTTTTGCTTGTTTGTGGCTTTTTACGAATTCCTCCTCTTCAGGGTAGAACGTTCATTAAAGGTGTATATTCTTATAACTTACCGATCTATCTTATCTATTGGTACACATAGGCCTCTTTTTAAGTGAAACTTCAATATAAAAGCTTTAATAAAAACTTCAACTCCAAAGATAGGCTGTTTTTCAAGAAGTAGGCATCCCCGATCCAAAACTTTCATCAGCTGATTTGCTAATTGAATTAAAATCCTGGTCATTGATCGGCTTAAAGTCGAAATCTGGGAAAAAAATAGCAAATGAAATGATTGTTTTTACTATTCAAGTGCTCATTTCGTTACTAGTGTCGTCAACATTGTAGATGCCAAGTGTTGTTACCATGGGATATGGGGAACTGGCTCAAATCGTAGAAAGGATATCTTCACTTTCGTCCGCCATATTGGATTGCAATTTTTCTTTGAGGTTTCTGTGGTGTTTGTATCATATTTTCACCGTTATAAAGACGTAAATGATGCTTTTAAAGGTAATACGGAACGCACTTATGCTGAGAATCAATGGCCT
The DNA here is from genome assembly GCF_964205215.1 of Stylophora pistillata. NCBI lineage: Eukaryota > Metazoa > Cnidaria > Anthozoa > Scleractinia > Pocilloporidae > Stylophora > Stylophora pistillata. Next base: position 3,460,420 of record NC_142526.1, on the reverse strand, counting down.
GAGGCTCTTGCCGCATTGAATCAAACTGTTTTTCCGGTCCCGAACTTGATACAACCTAAGCACGTGGACTGGAGTTCAACGCAGGGGAATCTTTTTTCCTTCTTAAACTTTTGAGTCTGTTAGAGACAGTGTTGGGAAACCTTTGGGAATTATAATATAGAAATAAATGAATAAATAAATAAATGGTAGTTTGAACATCAAAACAGAGGACGCTTATCTTCTGCATACCATAAATACATTCGAACGTGAGCTTTTGATCAGACGGTTCATTCTAAGAGCAGTTTACAACAATCCTTGTTTTCATATTTTCTTTATTAGTTTGGAAATGCAACCCTGTTACGTTCCTTTCTGATCGGATCGGATTTTGCCACTATCAATAGATTCGTGTCAAAGAACAATCATTATGAGAGTGACTCACCGCGAGGTGTCTAATAGTTATTTAAATGTGTAACAGAGATGTAAAAAAACAATCTTCTCCATTTTGAAAGAGTCTTTCGTTCGACTGTCATGTAGTTTTTAACATTGCTAAGAGATAGATATCGTCAAAACCATCAAAAATGCCTTTGCTATCCTTTTTCATGTATTTAAAAACTTAGATTTCGCGGCTAAGCTGTAAACAGCCAACGAGCCTCAAATATTTTGATTTGGTGAAGGTACTAAAGCTTTGATGCTTAACTGCCGTTTCTGGATCGGGTCTATTGTTTTATACCCATCTCTTATGCGGACCTTCGCTTAATAAGAGCCTGACAAGCAATTTACTAGATACCAATTTACGTAACGATGATCATTCCATTCATCTACAGGTAAACCTAAAGTTTCTCTCTCCTTTGGCCCGACTTATGTTGAAAAGGGCAAGAACGTCACGTTACCAAAATGTCACGTGACCAGTTTTCCTTCGGCAGTCATCACATGGTCTAGAATGCGCGGTGAACTCGCACATTCCAGAACTGTTATGAAAGACGGACAGTTGTTGATTATCCGTGCTCAGAAAAGGGATTCTGGTTTGTACGAATGCAAAGCCTCCAATATCCTGGGGCATGACTCAGCTTTGACAAATCTTGGTGTCTTAGATCTGCCCCGTTTTACAATCAATCCACCTGCACAGCTTGATGTAGGAAAAGGCGAAAACATTTCAGTCCCTTGTCAGGCTACTGGTGACCCTCAACCGATAATCACGTGGGTTAAAGATAACAGTGAGCTGCCAGTTGGAAGATCACAAGTTAGAGCGAATGGAACACTTCAGATGTGGAATGTTAAGGACGAAGACTCGGGTATATACATTTGTACAGCCACCTCACAAGGATTGTTTAAAACGTCTTCTTTAATGCAACTGATCGTGACTGTTGCGAAAGGTAAGGAATGGCTTAATTTGATATTTTGTCACTGGACGGTGATTCATAGATTTTTTCATGACGTAACAAAAATCCAAATAGTTGTGAGCGGCAGGGGATTTGCCATGTTTGGAATTTTTTAATTACGGTTGTGGTTCTAAGAAAATGATTTATCAATTTTTCTTTCCTTTCGCAATGGCTGTAAGACGTATGAGGCTCAACTAATGCATGTCAGCTGTAACCTTTGTGTAAATCATCCTCCTCAATTGCAATGAATCTGGACGCAAGAATAACAGCGAGCATCAGGAACAATAATAGGGAATATACCTACTATTCTTCTTATTATTAAAATCATTATTATTTTTCTTACTATTACTATTATCATTATAATTATTGTTATTATCATTACTACTATCATTACTATCATTATTACAATTACTATTATTATTATTATCATTATTATTTTCTTTATTTTTATTTTTAAAATCCATCACAGCTTGATCCGAACCTAAAGTCTGTGCTGGTTAATTAAACCTTTCTAAAACCAATGCAAAACAATAAAAGCAGGTTTTAAGAAGCCATGCGCATAGGCTTTAACATTTTTTCCATTAACTATCATTTAGAATGTGGGCCCGTCGGTGTGGTGGACAAAAATAAAATTCCAGATGCCGCTCTGAAAGCCAGCACATTCTTTAGTACAGACTATCATCCATACTACGGCCGACTGAATGAAACCAGGGGATATGGGGGTTGGTGTGCTAAGACTAAATTTGACAGAACAGACTATCTTCAAGTTGATATGGGTGCGGTGCTGTCCTTATGTGCTGTTGCTACGCAGGGAGCACGGAGCTATAGTGGTGAATGGACCGCCAGCTACAAATTGCATATATCCACAGACGGTGTAACTTGGACAACTTACAAGGAATCGAATGTTGAAAAGGTTTGAAAATATTGATGAATGAAAAGTTGATTTGATCGGCAGCTATAAATAATGGCTATAGAAGCGGGCGGAGTCCAATTCGATCTGCGAATTAGACGAGTAATTAAGAAAATCGGACCACTTCAAGCAAGAGTGTGATGTATGCGTTACTAAGTAAGTAAGTAAAGAATTTATTTAAAGAGGGTAGCACTAAAATAGTATAAAAATACTAACAAACCCGTGGCCCTCTAAAATTATGTACAATACGGATGTTAAAAACTATGGCATAACTATGAGATAATATAACGAATAAAATACAAGAGATAAGAGATAAAAATCAATTAATAGTATAAAAGTACGACCTAATCACAGAACAAAATGCTGCTGCTCTTCAAAAATTTTTTTTTCAAAGAGAGTTCATAATAGAATTTAGCGACGCTATTTTCCGCATGGATAGCGGCAAGCTGTTCCAGGCTTGACAGGCAGTCACAGTCGATGTTTTTCCTCCTTCAGTTTTACGTTTGATAACAGGGTGAGCAATATTGAAGTTGGCATACCTAGTCTGCCGTGAATGAGTGTCGCTAGTAAACTTAAGTAAACTTTTAAGATAGGTAGGTACATGCCTCTGTACACGCTTGTATATTATACAGCATTTAGTTAGTTTAGCCTGTTCGAAAAAGGGCATCCAGTTTAGTTTACTGAACAGTTTGACGGAGGAGGCTTGACAATCGGCGTCTTGAATAACTCTAGCAGCCCTCTTCTGCAACTTTAGCACACGCTTAAGGCAATGTTTATCACAGGTCGTCCAAACCACATTTACATAATCAATTACCGGTCTTATAATGGTGTTATAGAAAATAAGTCGATGTTTTAGAGGTAGACAATGTTTAAGACTCTTTAAAATGCCTATCCGCTGCGAGAGCTTTTTACTCAATTCTCCACATGTGGGATAAATGCTTAACCAACATTCTCGAGTTGTTTTCCATTGACCATTGTTTTCCAAGATCATGGTTAATTCTGTTAGAAAGTCGCTTGCCAGTAATGGTAAGCACTTTTGTCCCGCTCTCATTGAGAGGAAGTTTATTAGCTGTTGCCCATTGGTCGACCTCAGAAATTGCTGTAGTCAGTGAACTTTGAAGAACATCAACGGAGTCAAAGTTAGCAGCGGATGTTAATGTCGTGTCGTCTGCGTATAGGTCAATTTGAGCCGAGCTCACATATAGTGGAAGATCGTTAATAAAGGCGATGAAAAGCAAGGGACCCAGAATTGAGCCCTTAGGTACGCCATGACGAACACAAGCAGTTGGGGATTCAATGTTACCCATAGACACCAACTGGCGCCTTTCATTCAGATATGATCGAAACCAGATTAATTAATGATCTGTTGTCAAGCCCACATGCTTGAAGTTTTTGCAATAGAATCGAGTGATCAACCATGTCGAAAGCCTTGCAAAAATCAATTAAAACCATACCACTAACGTGATCATTGCTAAGGTTGAACAGCAGTTCGTCGATAATTCCAATAAGAGCAGTTTCAGTACTGTGACGCTTACAAAAGCCAGACATGCTTAGAATAAGTTAAATTATTGACACTCAAATAAATATAACGTGAGTCGTGTACATGCCTCTCAATCACCTCGGAAAGTACTGGCAACACTGATATCGGACGATAGTTTTTTACGTTTTCTGGACCCCCACCTTTAAATAACGGAGTGACTTTTGCAGTCTTCCAGCGCTGACGAAAAACTGATGTTACGAAGGAATAATTAATTAGTATAGCAATGGATGGATCGGAGCAATAATAAGAGCTGCTACTTTCAGCATTCGCGCACTCGTCTGATATTATCAATACCACAGGCCTTGTTTGAGCTAATGTTCTTGAGACAATCGATGATCTTGCTCTCTGTGATAGGTGGTATGGAGAAAGTGGTGCTAGCGTCCTTTCTTGAGATGAAAAAGTTTTGAAGTTTAGATATTTCAAAATTAGATTGAGGAAGTAGTGACCGATGCTGATCTGCAATAGATGTAAAATGAGCATTAAACTCAGAAGCAACTTTTTCATTGTCCTCTAAGAGACACCCACCAACTTTAAGGTTGTTTAAACGCTAAGACTGTTTGCTCAATTCAGAAATTGATTTGATTGTTTTCCACATTTCTTTGGCATTGTTTTTATTATTCTCAAGTTTTGAGGCATAATACTTTCATTTACCACTCTTTAGCATGCCAACTGCTTTATTCCTGACCTTCTTGTATCCAGCCTAATCGTCAGGATTGTTTGAACGCTTAGATTTTTTCAACAAGGTGTCCCTCAGCCTCAACTGATCAATAATAGCATTAGACATCCAAGGTGTTTGATGGACAAGTGCTACCCACTTATTTCTCCACGGACAATGTTGATCAACCGCGTTATTGAATAAACTCTCCCAAGATTCCAGCATGTCGTCTATTTCGTCAAAAACAAAGACAGTATCCCAGGGGGTGTGCTGAAGAGTTAACTTGAATTGTTCCTCATCAAACCTTTTCATGTTGCGATATCGAATAAAGGTGCTGCCCTTTGACGCGTTACGAATACAACGCTCATGTGCATTGTTATACTTTCTTACCGCAAACACAGGAAAATGATCAGAAAGACCAATTACTGGACAAGTGATACTCTGTATCCTTTGGGGCTGATTGGAAAAATGTGATCCAGACAGGTTCCGCTAATTGGTCGTGTTGGTACGTTTATGAGTTGATTAAAATTCATAGTCTTCAAACCCTTGCAAAAAATGTTGTTTTTCAAATTTTGACCGATCGAGTGCGTCGATGTTGAAATCGCCCAGTGAGATCGTTTCTTTGTTCAGGTGATAGGCCTGTTCAATGTTTGGCTCTAAGCAAGTATCGTCAGCCGAAGAGTACGAAGGCGGACTTCGACGGTAAATTCCTGAAATAAACAGAGACCTTTTTGACTTGAAAGGAAAACCAACAGCCAAATAATCCCTAAGTGAGCATTCCCCAAGTCAGCCCTACGTTTTACACGCAGATCTTGATTGACAAAGGCCAATACACCACCACCATCTTTCGATATTCTGATCTGATCAAACTTTGTTGAAGTTAAGCGATTAACGTTCCAGTGACCAATCCTTAAACCTTTATCATCCAAACCGAGATCAAAGAGAGGATACAACTCGCAGTGGTCTAATTCCACCGAAGAGTCAAAGGTGTCATACAAACCAATATGCGAACTCGACAGCGTACTTCCATCAAGCGAAAAAGACTCATCACTTAGGCTGCTTGGTGTAACCTGCGGCAAAGGTCCAGCAGGACCTGGATTTAGGGAGACATCATTGGATAGAATAACTAGATTTGCTGCAAGGCCAAAAACGCAAGATGCCAGTCGCCAATAATGATAATAATAATAATAATAATAATAATAATAATAATAATAGTAATAATAATAATAACTTTGTGTGCGACGCCATGGCACTTGCTTTTGCTGACTTCTTTGGATGCAAAAAGATGGATTCAATCCTTGGCGTCGAGACATCCCTGGTCACAATCAACGTTGTAAGGTCATAGCCAATACCTTTAGAAGTAGAGTTCAAGGATTTTCCACTCAAATGAAGGCTAAGAAGACACATTAGAAGATAAAATATCGAAGAGTAACATATCACATGTCTATCCGCCATTATTGTTTCACTGACCAAGCGTGGGTTCAAGATCGCTAGATATCGACCGAGTTAAGTTTTTGCCTTTATTGACCAAGCCGAAGTCGAGGTCCGTAAAAACGCAAAAGAGCACAATGAAACCACGAGAGTCGTTTACGTTTTTCGTTTTGACTGTCTTCTTCCGCTGATTTTTCGAAAAATTACGATCTTTGTTAAGTCCACTACACGAATGTTTTTCTTGCGCGGGATCAAAGCGGGCAATCCCGAGCCCATCCTGCCCGCCAAGGTAGCCAGTTCGAACACAGGACTAGCTTCATATCGACCAAGGGCACTGCCCGCTACAAGGTAACTATTGCTATTCTCGTGTATGATTACTGACCGGACGATGGGACAAAAAGTCTTGTGATCAATTGACCAAAACTATTGCAAAATTTTTAGAGAAATTAACATTGATAAAACGCATCCATAAATAACATTTTATTTATTAATTTATCTTTTGTTTTATAAACAAAAATGAACCCAACTGTCTGCCGATAACTATTACAGTCGAGAATTCAGTTCCAGTCTTCTAGTTAAAGCCGCATAACGCTTTGCGCAATATAACTTCATAGTATGTGTAGCCACGAGAGTTATTATTATTATTATTATTATTATTTTTTCTTATCAGTTCTGTCGTTCGTCTTTGTTAATTGTAATTAGCGTAAATAGTTCTCGTCTCGATAGTTCAGTTCTGTATTTATTAGTTTGTATTTTTTCGTGCTGTCAAAATGTAAATTAAGTTTGTCAGCGTTGTTTCATGCAATCGCCTTTGAGTATTGTGTAGCCTTGTTTAGTCTATTGTTTTTAGCCTTTTATCCGCTATATAACATCGTAGTTGTGATTTTCATTCAGTCGTTGTTATTCCGGAGTGCCGTACAGATCTTGTAAGTAGTTACGCTTTCGTTTGTATTTTCCTGTAGTTTCTCGTATTCCTTTCGTTGTATTTTAGTTTCGTTGGGTTTAAGTTCGCATTGTTAATTCTGTATTTTTTCTGTGTGTTATGTACAAGTGAATCGTCGAGATTAAAAGGTACGTATTTCAAACTGTAACGGAGTGTCAGTTACATGCATTCAAAGATCTGAAGTGGATGACATGTTGTCCGGAATTGAAGGTCGGAGAAGACGCCGAGCTCACTCAGAAGAAGCCCTCGAAAGTGTGCGAAAGAAGAATTCGAGGTCAGGGTGTTTATCCAGAGTAACGATGTTGTACCGTGCTACGGAAGTTCTGCTGAGTGATCCGAAAAATGTCGATGAAGTTAAACAGAAGTTACTGGAGATTGATGAAGCTTTTTCTCGCTTCGAACAGGTGCACTACGAATACATCTCAACTTTGGATGGAGATATGGAAGTGTGGGGAAGCGAGGCACGTTATTTCAAGGAACATTTCCGTCGAAAAATGGATTTTGTTTCGGGAATAGAGCGATGGATCCAGGAGGTGGGATTAAACGCTGGAGCACGCGAGGAAAATGAGATACCAGTTGAAGACTGTGTAAGTACCGCTAATTCTTCGCAAAGTTCGCATTCATCTAGACTATCTATCAGACAGCTTAAAGCGAATCAGGCAATAGCGCAACTGAAGTTGTACCAGCTGAAGAAAAGGCAAGAATTACTACGTCAGGAAGAAGAAACGAAGCTAGAGTTAGAGCTTTTGGATGTGCAGTTTGAAATTAGGAAAACTGAACTTCAAATAAAGTTACTTCAGGATGACGAGCTAGTCGATTTAGCCAAGTTACCGAACGTTTTTGAAAATCTGAAGCCGTCTAGGGAAGGAGTTGATGTAGGAGCTGCACATGCGCCTGATCAGGAATATTCTAATTCTCGTGTTGAACGCAACGTTGGTTCTCAAGACCTTCCGTTGCGGCTGAAATCTAATGCGCAGGAGTATAAGAGTTGGTCAGCCGGACCTACTGCCGCCTTTGCACATCCAGAGGCGATAGGTTCTGTTTTGCGTGGAGGAGTTATGGATAGTGTGGCTTTAGCTATGAGGCAAGGATTTGCGTTGCCTAAAAAGAAATTGACAGTGTTTGATGGTGATCCTCTGGAATACTGGAACTTTATCAAATCATTTGAAACCAGTATCGTGAACAATGCAGCCAGTGAAAGCGAGAAACTCATGTACCTTCTTCAGTACACTTCTGGAGCAGCAAACGATACCATCAAATGTTGCTTAGTAATGGATCCATCCCTTGGATATCAAAGGGCAAGAGAACTGCTTCAAGAACGTTTTGGTCACCCCTTCACAATTGCCTCAAAGTACGTAACCAGGTTAACAGAAGGACCCCCTCTGAAACCAGGGGATCGCGCGGGATTGCTTGCCTTTGCAGACAAATTGAAGGACTGTGAAAATACGTTAGAATCCATTGGATATCTAGATGAAATAAACAGTGCAGACAACCTAAGAAGAATTGTTCAGAGATTACCATATCATCTCCGCACCAAGTTTGTTGAAGTTGCAGACCAAATCCAGCAAACGGGCCAAAGAACGAACATCAGTCACATCGCTGAATTTGTTAAAGTCAAAGCCAGAGTAGCAAATAACCCCGTGTTCGGTTGTGTGGTGGACATCGCGCGCGACAGATCGGAAAATGAAAGGCGAAAACCTAAGTCGAGGAGTGCTACATTAACTGGAGAACGCGTCAGCACATTTAACACTCAAGAGACCAAATCCGGTGGCAGACAGAGTCTACCCCCTTTTTGCAAGCCAGCTTCTTTCATGAAGTGTCCATCGTGCAATGGTGATCATTCGTTAGCGAGGTGCAGGTGTTTCAAGGACAAGAGCTTCGAAGAGCGCCTGGAGATAATGAAGAAAGCTCAGCTCTGTTTCAATTGCTTTAAATATGGCCACATAGGAGTTGGATGTTTAGCAAAGGGTGCTTGTGAAGTCCCAGGATGTAAGAGGAGACATCACACCTTACTTCATCCACCATCTCCACCACCAGCAGTGGAAGGTAGCGACAGAGTGGCTGATAAAGGAACTCAAGCTGAAGGCGGTGCCCCGTTTCAAAGTGGACAGACTAATAGTACCTCAGCTGGAGAAGGAAAGGTGTGCCTGAGAGTAGTTCCTGTAAAGGTGCGAAGTCATGATGACGCCAACAAGACCATAGAAACCTATGCCCTTCTAGACGGTGGATCAGACATCTCCTTGTGTGACAAGAAGTTAGCCATGGATCTTGGATTGCATGGACGCCAGAAAACGTTTTATTTGACAACTCAAGAGAAAGAGGATAGCCCAAGAGTTGGTCACGAATTAAGCCTAGTTGTTGAACCACTTGATGGAAGTGACAGAGTTGACGTTGTTAGACTTTGGACAGTTGATAAATTGAATGCTTCCGGCCGCAGTATTCCATCAGAACAAGATCTAAAGCAGTGGCCTCACCTTAGAGACATCAAGCTGCCAAGTACTAGTGAGAAGGAAGTTCGATTGATTATAGGCACCAACGTCCCTGATGCCTTTTGGGTGTTGGAGGAGAGACGTGGTAACAAGGGAGAGCCATACGCCATACGCACGCCACTTGGCTGGACACTCATGGGCCCTATGCATAAGAACGTTGGCGGAGAATGCCATCTTAACGTTAATTTTGTTGGATCAGCGGAGGCCGTGGGAGAAAAGAATGATTGTCTTATGCACCAGCTAGAAAGGTTCTGGGAAGTGGAGAATTATGGAGTTGTTCCCCAATCCAAGCTTGGCATGTCAGTGGAAGACAAGAGAGCCCTTGAAGTTATGGAACAATCTGTGAAACTTGAGCATGGTCATTACCAAATTGCGCTTCCTTGGAGAAACTACCCACCAGTCTTGCCTTATAATCGCTGCATGGCAGAAAAGAGGCTACTGGCGCTAAAAGGCAGGTTCATGCAAGATGGTGAGCTTCTGAAAAATTACAAGAACACCATGGAACAGTATCTTACCAAAGGTCACGCTTCACGAGTGCCACTTAATGAAATTCATGTAAAGAACAAGCCTATTTGGTATCTACCCCACCACCCAGTGCTGAACAAACCTGGAAAGACTCGAGTGGTTTTTGATTGCGCTGCAAAACATAAAGGAACGTCTCTAAACGATCAGCTCCTTACTGGACCAGATTTGACAAATTCTATCGTTGGTGTGCTAATGAGATTTCGGGAAGAACAAGTCGCGTTGTCTGCTGATATTGAATGTATGTTCCATCAGGTCAGAGTAGTGCCAGGTGACCGAGATGCATTCAGATTCCTCTGGTGGCCAGATGGAGATCTGACCCAAGAACCAGTTGATCATCGTATGGAGGTCCATTTGTTTGGCGCGACCTCGTCTCCAAGTTGTTCTAGCTTCGCGCTAAGAAAGACAGCAGAAGACAACAAAGGTGAATTCTCAGAAGAGATAGTTAAGACTGTCAGAAGGAATTTCTATGTTGATGACTGCCTAAAATCGGTAAAGTCAGCTGAAAATGCTATCGAAGTTGTGTATCAGCTCCGAGAAATGCTCTCCAAAGGCGGATTTCGACTCACAAAGTGGTCGTGCAACAGTTTGGAAGTTCTGAGTACAGTCCCTCAATCTGAGAGAGATCAACCGGTACTAGACCTTGACCTAGACAAAGACAAGCTACCGATGCAACGCACGTTGGGGCTCCACTGGGAGATGGAGAGCGACAAGTTCCTATTTAAGGTTGCTCTTAAAGACAGACCGAACACCCGTCGCGGTATACTTTCCCTGTCAAGTTCCGTTTATGATCCACTTGGTTTCGTTGCGCCAATCATCCTCCCGGCTAAGAAATTGTTACAAGAGCTCTGTAAGCAGAAACTTGGATGGGATGATCCAATCAGCACTAATGATGGTGAAAGGTGGGAGAAGTGGAAGGCTCAGTTGGTCGGTCTCTCTCGGATAACAGTAGACAGATGCGTTAAGCCAACCTGCTTTGGAGACTTGAAGATGGCTGAGTTACACAACTTTGCTGACGCGTCGCAAATCGCATATGGAGCAGTCTCCTATCTCAGATTGGAGGATGTCGAGGAAAGAATCCATTGTGCGTTTCTCATGGGGAAGTCTCGCCTTGCTCACTTGAGACCTATGACTGTGCCAAGGTTGGAACTGTCAGCTGCAGTCTTAGCCATTCAGTTAGATCAGACCGTTAGAGAAGAGCTGGATATTCCGATTAGCCAATCGACATTTTGGTCGGACTCCACCTGCGTGTTGCAGTACATCAGAAATCAGTCAAAGCGTTTCCACACGTTTGTTGCAAATCGGCTGTCAGTTATACATGAAAATTCAGCGCCTCATCAGTGGAGATATGTTAGCTCCGAAGACAACCCGGCAGACGAAGTATCCAGAGGTCTTACGGTGGAAGAAATGAGTACAAGCAGTAAATGGCTGAGTGGTCCCGAGTTTCTGAAGAAAAAAGAAGAGTTCTGGCCGTGTGATCCTACAATTCACCGATCAGGACCTTCAGATGATGATCCAGAAATCAAGCGTGAAACTCATTCTCACGGCCAGTCGTTGACACGTCATCGAAGCGAAGTTCTCTCCAGGTTGATAGAGTATTACTCATCTTGGGACAGATTACGAAGAGCTGTGGCCTGGCTATTGAGGTTCAGAACGTGGCTCATCGAAAGACACAGTAGCAGATCCATTAACTCCACACCTGAAAGCAGTTTGAAAGAGGGATCCCAGTTCCTGTCCGTGGAAGAATTACAGAACGCAGAACGGGAAGTTATCAAGCATGTACAAAAACTTTCATTTCCGGAAGTCATTCAAGCCATACAGACAATCAGTTCATCGAAACCTTCACGTGGAGTTACCTCCGAGTTAAAGAATCTTAAGATACCAGCTCACATGCGCAAACTTCATCCATTGTTGGACGACACTGGAATTCTAAGAGTTGGAGGAAGACTGGAAAATGCCTTAATCAACTATGACGCAAAACATCCAATTATTCTGCCGTATCGTCATCAGGTAACGGATATGATCATTTCTCAGCACCACAAAAAGGTTGGCCACCTCGGTCAAGAATACGTACTGTCCAGCTTACGACAATTCTCTTGGATAATCAAGGGGCGTTCAGCTGTGCGTCGAGTGATTAGTGGCTGTTTCCAGTGTAAGAAACTTGGTGCAGTTCGTGGAGAGCAGTTGATGGCCGACCTACCAAGGGAAAGACTAATGTCAGGAGACCCACCATTCACATACGTAGGCGTGGATTACTTTGGTCCCTTTTATGTACGCCAAGGTCGCTCGAACGTGAAACGTTTCGGGTGTTTGTTTACTTGCCTGGTCGTCAGAGCCGTTCATATAGAGGTCGTGAACTCGCTTGACACTGATTCATTCGTTAATGCGTTACGAAGATTCATTAACTTACGAGGATGTCCAGTTACCGTATACAGTGACAATGGGACGAACTTCCAAGCAGGGGAAAGAGAGTTACGCGAGTCATTGAATGATTTAAATCAAGAATCAATCCACAGTTTTCTTCGTCAGAAGAATATTAGATGGAAATTCAATCCCCCTACAGCCTCACACATGGGTGGGGCCTGGGAGCGTACGATCAGATCTGTGCGCAAGATCCTGAGAGCACTGCTAGGACAACAACTCGTCTCTGAAGAAATGCTCCGAACCTTGATGAGTGAAGTTGAAGGGATCTTAAATGGCAGACCTTTGACTCCAGTCAGTAGTGACCCGAAGGACCTGGAGCCTCTTACGCCAAACCATCTGCTCTTGTTAAGAGCCAACCCAAATTTGCCTCCTGGAGTCTTCAACAAAGAAGAAATGTACAGCAAGCGACGCTGGCGTCAAGTCCAGTACATGGCCAATTTGTTTTGGAAGCGCTGGTTGAAGGAGTATTTGCCAACCCTCCAAGAGAGAGCAAAATGGACCAAACCTCGCCGTTGCTTAGCGAACGGAGACCTGGTACTAATTGCAGATGACAACATTCATCGAGGAAGATGGCCGTTAGGCCGAGTAACCGAAGTTTTCACGGGAAAAGACGGGAAAGTCCGCTCAGCCAAGGTGCAAACAGCTACCACAATTCTTACAAGACCAGTGACTAAACTGTGTTTCTTAGAGGGAGAAAACAGAGCTTAAAAAGAGAAACTGAACCTGTTGTTAAGAAGAATGCAATGGAATTGAAAATCCATACTGTAAAAGGATAAACTTACTCTCGCGTCGTACAATAGTTACGTTAAGTAATGAACTGTGGACTTTAGTGGTTCATTAGGGGGGCTATGTAGCCACGAGAGTTATTATTATTATTATTATTATTATTTTTTCTTATCAGTTCTGTCGTTCGTCTTTGTTAATTGTAATTAGCGTAAATAGTTCTCGTCTCGATAGTTCAGTTCTGTATTTATTAGTTTGTATTTTTTCGTGCTGTCAAAATGTAAATTAAGTTTGTCAGCGTTGTTTCATGCAATCGCCTTTGAGTATTGTGTAGCCTTGTTTAGTCTATTGTTTTTAGCCTTTTATCCGCTATATAACATCGTAGTTGTGATTTTCATTCAGTCGTTGTTATTCCGGAGTGCCGTACAGATCTTGTAAGTAGTTACGCTTTCGTTTGTATTTTCCTGTAGTTTCTCGTATTCCTTTCGTTGTATTTTAGTTTCGTTGGGTTTAAGTTCGCATTGTTAATTCTGTATTTTTTCTGTGTGTTATGTACAAGTGAATCGTCGAGATTAAAAGGTACGTATTTCAAACTGTAACGGAGTGTCAGTTACAGTATGGTCCTAGCTCTTCAATAACCTTGACCTTGCTTAGAGTCCTCACCGGGATGGTTTAGTGTGCGTTTTAGTTCTTACAAATTGGTTGTTTTTTGTCGTTCATTTCGAATATCTTAAAATATGTTAACCCTGCTATAGTCCGTTGTGCCGTAAGCCGCAACGTGCCTTTAAGAGCATGTACTCCGGGCTGAATAAGAAAGACAGAGATGCAGAGAGTGAATAAATGTTCTTGATCAGACTCACAGTTCCTTCGTTTGCGCGATTGTTAACCCCAACAGTACAACAATGTGCCCCTTTATTTCAGTCGTTTAATTACCTCCATAGTAAATTTCATTGATTCAAGGCCGTCAAAATTTAAAGCGGACTTTTGTATTCCGCTAAGCGAAGATCTCGCGAAGTTCATGAGCCAGTAGGGCCTTGTGACGAAAACTTGCCATCCTCGGAGACCCAGGGGCTGTGAGTCGATTTCAAGTTAGGGCCGAGGAGCCCCTGGAGACATTGTCTTACATGACTCGTTCCAAACGATCGCAGTCGTTCTGGCATCTGATTGGTGCCAGAAAATCGTTGTTTTTTTTCTACCCAATCAGAGTAAGGTGTGCCTTAGAGTCTTTTCGTGTGTTTTGACACGGACATATACAAGAAGCTACGTTGCTCGCCATGTTTGTTTGGGTCGTGCGACGGAGCATTGCTCGAGGTGAAAAGTTTCAGTCTCAGCACACAATTTAAGAGAAATCGGTCAGATTGTCCGCAAAAATCTTACCGGAAACTATACGGAATACTTTCGCAAGTATTACAAGGGAACGTGTTTAAAAGTTTGTGAGGTTCGTATAAAACAAAATTGTTGCAGGCGTTTATGTGTTGCTTTAAACGTTAGACGAGATGTGAGCTTAAATATTTCTAGACTTTTTGTATAATTTACTGTGACTGAAACGTTGCCAATTCCGTGAAGTTATTTCGTCGCACGGGCCACGCAGGTATGACGAGCAACTGGCGCTTACGCAGCTTTCTGTGCGCGCCAAAATCTAATCTCCTTCGGCTAGTTGTTTAGGTAAAGTTCAGGGTTTTTTTTACGATAATTAATAACCCGGGTGAAAATGTTTCAAATCGTTGTCGAGTATGCTCTTCCGTTTTTATCAACATTAAGAGAAAAAGAAATCTCAATGGCGAGTTTATGAAAATATTTGAAGAAGTTTTCAATCAAAAGGTTCTACCAGACGATGGTCTTCCGCGTGCAGTTTGCGACACTTGTCGCTATAGAATTGAACCATCATGGAAACGTAATTGCAAGCTTAAGAGTATGGCACGTTTTCAGAGTCAAAATTCAAATTCTTGTTGTACTTCATTCTGAATTCCGAATTCACATCACTGCATGACAATTGCATTCACAAAATTACCCTGTTATAGTATTTCAATCAAAAACAAGCCATCGTCTACGTTTTTGAAATAAAAAGTACATTTTTCGATTTAACTAAGTTTACCCGTTTTAAAAAAAAGTAAACAATTTCAAAAGTATTCCCCCTCCGATAGATTTTACAAGTTTCTAATAAAATATAAATGCACGCAATTTTTTTCTAGAATTTAAAATGTCTTGACACATTGTGCAATCGCGAACGTCGCTATACATTAATTCTGAATTTAGTAAATGCGTTTTGAATTGAATAAACGCGTTTTGAATTGAATACTTTTTGCCAGGCGTTCCTGGCGGAATTCTGGATGGCCTTGTCGCTTGTTCAGAGCTACGCTTTTTGACCAGCGGCTCTCGTGTCTAAAAACAACCACTCGAAAACGTACTCTGAACTGCTCATAGTTGTATTTTTGCATTTTTTTTGTTGTTGTTGTTGTTGTGGATGGTACAACTTGCGGATAATAAAGCCTTTACAACGGAGCAATGGCAGTTTTTACAGAGCGTAAGGCTCATTCTTTTGGATTTATCCCGACGATTGCACCAAGATGTCAGCGAGGATGTAGCTGATCACGCTTTGTTTCAGCTACAGCAATTGTCGCTGGGTTAAATGGGGTTGACGGGCCTACACGACTCCCCAGCGCGTGTTTAGAGTAGCTTATTCAAAGTTTAGCCCTCACGAGTTTGTCTTTGAGCGACCACCCTCTTTTGTAAGATGCGAGCGGCGGATTTTTATATAGTTCGTTCAGTAGTGGTTGTGTATCTATTAAATGCCAGTTTTTCATGAGAATTTGCTTTATGTGTGGCACTGATGGTTGGTATTGTGTAACAAAAGGCAAGATTCGTTCGTTCGTCTTCGGTTTCTGTTGAAGAGCTAATTTCCAGTTTTTGAAATTCACCTCTGAGAGGGTTGTGTTAATGAGGTCCTCTGGGTAGCCTCTCTTTAGCAAATGCGCTTTGAAATTTGCGATTTTCTCCTGGAATATCGTTTGAGAGGAGTTTGTTCTGAGAAGTCTGAGGGCCTCCCCTTTTATGAAGCCTTTTTTAACTCCTTGTGGGTGACAGGAACTATAGTGTGTATACTGAAATGTCTCAGTTTGTTTAAAATGGGTACGCACTTCAAGAATTGCGTCCTTTTCGAATCGCTCGCCTTTGTAGATTTAGGTGTCCAGGAATCTTGTTTCCTTATCGGAAATTTCAGCCGTAAATTTTATTGTTGGATGATGGTTGCTTGCTTTTTCAATGAAACGTTCTATTGTTGCTTTGTTTGTGCTCCATAGCGAGATGTCGTCTATGTAACGCTTCCAAACAAGAGGTTTGAAAAGGCTTTTGTTAAGGAATTTTGTCTCTACCTTGTTCATCGTTAGATTAACGACAACTCAGACATTCAAAATCGCTAAAAAAAATTTTTTGAGGCAAAGGGACGACTTTACACCACAGGTAAAGTAATTCAACGTTTATTTATCACTGATTTATATACATAGTCAGCAATATATCACCATAGGTGAGGCAAACGGTAAATCTGGCACATTCACTATAAAACAACAGTCGGCTTCACAAACATATTGTATGGTCCCCTGTGGTTGCAGAAGCGGCATGCGTATTCGTAAGAGATGCGCTTCTGAACAAGCGACCAGGCCATCCAGAATTCCGCCAGGAACGCCTGGCAAAAAGGTTCAATTCAAACGCGTTTATTCAATTCAAAAGACATTTACTAAATTCGGAATTAATGTATAGCGACGTACGCGATTGCAGAATGTGTAAAGACATTTTAAATTCTAGATAAAAACTGCGTGCATTCATATTTCATTAGAAAATTGTAAAAGCTGTCGGAGGGGGGAATATTTTTTAAAATTGTTTACTTTGTTTAATACGGGAAAACTTTTTTGTGAAATTGAAACGTGTACTTTTTATTTCAAAAGCGTAGACGGTGGCTTGTTTTTGATTAAAATACTATAACAGGGTTATTTTGTGAATGCAATCGTCGTGCAGTGATGTGAATTCGGAATTCAGAGTGAAGTGCAACGAGAATTTGAATTTTGACCCTGAAAACGCGCCATATCAGGCTGTCTCTTATTTCCAAACGGTCGATTTCGCGTCAGAAATAATTTTTCCTGAAACTCTGTCAACAGAATGACTTTACTTAGGAAAGAAGTAAATTAGGTTTGATTTGATTCGAAATAATTTTCTGACTGCGTTGGGGGCCATAGTTATTTCCCAGTCCGTAGGGACCGTGGCAACGTCTCGAAAATTGAAAAATAGGCATATTTTGTAACATTGTAAAATATTTGATTCGCATAGTTAAGCCACCGAATTTAAATCAGATTGCTTAAAAACCTTTCTGGTTTGCCAAGAAAGTTAGAATTTTCCCTCTCAATGTATCTGAAAAGGCGAATTTTAGCATATTCTGACCCCTGTAAATCGCCATCGGCCGATGGCTGTAAATAACCTTGATTTAGACGTTAAGTTTTGGGATTTGGGACCTGGTTGACAAATTTACCCTACACAGCCGTTAAGTTTAGACCTTTATAGGCAAAAGCATGCAAAAAACCCTGTACGTTTTCGATTTTTCAAAAGTTATGACCGCTTGAATCACGAGCATTCGCGATTTTTTCACCTACACTAAAATCGAACTACTGGAGCAGATTTCGTCATAAATACAACTTACCCACTTTGCAGCCCGGCTTCATGGCTAACTTCAGTATTTCTCCTGAGATTGCTTCTTTTGGTTCAGCGTCGATTGTGTCCACAGACCAGCAACCTGTCGATAGCCGGAGAAATCGGCTACAAACGCGATAAAAATTTTGACACATGCTTGGTATGAACAGATGTTATAAGTGTTGCTTCTGGTAAATTTTCAATCGTTTTTATAAAAAAAAAAAAAAAAACATCACTGATTGCGAAAAGCTGAACACACTTATCCCTTTTTTCGTTAAAAATGATTTTGACTTGAAGAGCAAGGCTCAGTACGATGCCTATATCGTGTATCGGACACTGCTTGACATGTCTTCAAACTAGGTACTATCTTTCACTGATTTAGTTCTGAATTCTAAGTGAGTAGAGCACGAAAAAATTTAATGTCACATATATCATAAGCTTTGAGTATTACACTATAACAACGCCGTCAGAGCTTGATATCGGAACTAAAGGTAGTTTGTATCTGTAGACCATGTTCTACTTTTTCAGCAACTGTATAGGACATTGTTTACATAAGTCTATTGTGAAACACACTGACAATCCTTAATCACGTCGGACAGTTTGTCCACGAGGATCTGCCTTTTGCCTCTCAATTTTACAGGGATCTCAAAATGACTACAGATGGCTCGCAACAAAACCACATTGAATTTCTGAAGTGTGTGGCCACTTATTCACATCTCATTGAACCACAATACATCCTTTCGTGTTCTGCCTCGTTCTTCTAAGCATGAAAGTGGACATCAGTGGCGTCTAATAAGTTATAATTGTGTAGTTCCTCCTATGATATGTTTGGTAGCTAGTTCCCAAATCGCCTATTGCAGAATTTAGATTTAATTCACATAAATTCTTAGTGAATAAGAACCTTACACTGATGTATGTTTGCTCTTTGGTATTTGATTCATAAAATGGTTAAAGAGAAAAAAATGTTAACATCACTTATTGCGTTTAAAATTTTAAACAGACACGAGCGTAAACCTTAATTGCACAATCCGTAATCGTTCGTAGTCATTACGGGAGTAAAATACCTTGCTCTGATCTCGCTTCTAGCCAATAAGAGCATGCTAACCATCAGCCCATTCGATCAAGAGTGAAAAGACAATTTTGCGCCGAAAAAAAGGCATATTGCCACTTCCATCGGAGCACTGACTACCGTCAGCTCTTAACTTCAACATTTCACCTTTTTGCGCATCTCCCCTACCACCTCCCTAGATTTTAAAGTTAGTCGTAAGAGGGTGATTTTTTTCTCTCACAATGTGTCGTTTTAAAAGCGTCAACATATCAGAGTATCATGTGTCTTGTGGGTAGTGCGGTTGACATTTGGCTCAGGTCCTTAAAGTGTCTTCTAGTCCTTTTCGTGTTCGTAGGATGAATTCAAATACATTTGCTTATTCTTAGGATCTTCATTTTCTTTATTCAGTATGTGAGTCATTCATGCTGTCCAGAGAGACATTTTTACTTTATATCGAGCTTGGAAAAACCCAATTGAAGGATATATCGTCAGAATTAAACTCAGAAAAGAACTCCTCTCTAATTAAGCATTTAAAAGAAACCTGATCGATATTCGAGTCTTAACTACTAAGCCAAGACGTTCGGGATAGGTGTCATTTGAACTGAAATTCTACCGCCTTGTGAAAGTCAGTTTGATATGAAATTACCCTTGTTGGTCAATTTTGATGGTAAAAGCGAGCGATCAAAATTGTTTTAGAACGATAGATAAACTATCAACCTTTTCACATAATTGAAATTTATTTTTAACACTTCTGCTGCATGATCGTGCTGTTTTGAGATGTGGAATAACAGTAAGTACCAGTCATTAGAAAACAGACACGAACCCATCCGTTCAATCATAAAAAAAAAATGATTGAATTTCATTTAGACAATATTTTTAAAATATTCGGCCACCGAACTAGGTGAAATAGCTTTCGAAAATATTTTTCACTCAATAACCCGCTAAACACCTTTAATTCAACACTCTCAATTGATAGAAAACGCCAAACTCTGTGTTGCAATTAAAACTACTTTCGATAATATTTAGCTCCCAAGAAGCCGATAAACATGCCACTGATGAGATGAGGATGACCTGAATGCAGAATACGATCAACGGCGAAATCTGCACTTGGTTCCAAGTATCACCATCTCAACATGACAAAAATGTGCCCAGTTGAGAGAGCTTAGTGGGGTTCACCGTTGGCCGCAAACAACCAAAAATCAGTCTTAAAAAATGATATTTTCAACCTTTAGTCGTAATAAAAGGAAAAATCTGGTTAATGTGATAGCGAGGGTATGTACACCGATAACAAAAACAAAGATATTTCTCTCAGGTCCGGCAGAGTCATATTCCGCGAACCGATACTGACTTCCTTTCGCTTCTGGGATAAGTTGACAGACAGCTGACTATTTCTGGGATTTTCGGTTTCTTTATTCAGTGTGTGAGCGATGGCTGTCCTGAAAGGCATAATTAATTCATAACGAGCTGGGGAACGGAAGTCAGTTGAACGGGCAAGAATTGAAATCATTTCAGCTTCAGTCGACTATTAGCGACCTGCGATAGTGCTTCGCACCGCAGAAGAAGATCAACCAGAGTCAGTTAAAAGAAACTAAGGGTATTATTAACCAGGTATGTGTCTAAGTTTATCCATATCTTGATTTAAACATTGCCATTTCAGAGAATGCGAAAAAATAAACCATGTCAGGAATAATTAGGGGAAAACATTTGCCTCCACGGCGGCAGGTTATCATTCTTCCTATCCTACAGAGAGTGGCTTACGCATGACCAAAGTTCGAACGTTGCTTATTTGTGGAAGTTTCCTAATAACGCAGTTTTTTTCCATCCCGGAATATGACAGGTAAATTAAAATAGATGACCAAATGATGTTTCGCCAAATATCAAGAGGAAGGTGAACTGAAAACTACTCAACGCTTTTGCTTTCCTCATATTTGTGTTTGCATTTCATTTCAAAAAGAATTACAAGAGGAGAGAGGCAGTGGGCGGAGTTTAAGGTGAAAACGTTCTTAGAGAGCTTTTTGGAAGTTTTTCCACAAAGATATTGGAGTGGATGATTTTTTCATTCTCTAGTCATTAATTTTGTATGGAATGTCAAAACTGCAGGTCTGCCTTAGCTCTCTTGCATTGTAAGATATTTTCTTTGCTAAGTATACTTGAGCATGCTTATTTTAAATATTTTTTATTTATTTTTTTTTTTTTTGGACTTCATCAGCTTTCTCACCTCCCCTCTGACTTGTCTAACACTCCGATCCGCCCTTTTCATCAAACATTTTTCAATAAATGTGCTGAACGTCTTGTTTTGCAGGTACTTAACGGTGGTCAGCGTGTCGGACTCGCAATCCGTCGCTCCCGGGTTCGAGTCCCGCCCTGACCACTACCTGAATTTGTTTCTCGGTGGCTCCGAGTTCAAATCCTCGGCCATGCTTGTAAATAGCCAACTGGTTTGCCTCCGGCCAGTTGGGATTCTTAACAATTTTATGTTCTATTTGAATGATTTGTTTTATAGCCCACAATGTAAACTACTGGGTTACCAGTAATTGTGTTAGCTATTAAAGTTAATTTTTTTTGTTTTTGTTTTTTTAGTTCTGATATGCCTCACATGACTGGTCGACAGGCTTCATTTTTTACCGCGCTGTTTTTGATTTCTCAAATGTTCCGTGACATTGTCGGTCAGCAGTGTAGAGCTGGTGGAGACCTATACTCAATTTATCAAATGATGCTTAAGGACCACACCTTTAAGACGTTTAAGTTTCCACCAGGCACGCTGGAATGCAGAGAGGCTTGTCTGGTTGATGACAGATGTCAAAGCTATAATGTAGTCATGTTCATTGCAATATGTGAGTTAAACAATCGGACTAAAGAGGCCAGACCAGAGGACTTTGTCAAGGACCAGAACAGATATTACATGCCGATAGGTCGAAAACGAGGTGAAAGAACGTGAAACACTAAACAGTATTAACGCACTAAAGAGATTGGGGACGCTCAATCTACTAGTTGAATTGTCTAATTTAAATGTAAGTCTAACATTTACACAAAAACGTTACCCAGCATTGTGATAAATAGTTTTTAGAGAAAGGCTGGTAGACTATTAATTAAAAGTGCATTAAGGTAATGCAGAAAAATGGCATGGGTCACCTCACGTTCATGAATTTACGCTGCTTGTAAGTGTTGTTAGTTTTCCTATCCTTTTCAACCATCTCAATATATGTAGTACCCAAAGTCTATAGTATTTATATCAATGTTCTAGATCGGGAAGAAAAAAACCAATGCAGGTAGATATAAGCGTAACTGCCTATTTCTTTAATAACAATTTATTTAGAATGTGAGCCTGTTGGTGTGGCAGACAGGAACATAATACCAGACGCAAGAATGACAGCGAGCACCACTAACAGTGATAAAGAATATCCATACTATGGCCGATTGAATGAAGGGAGAGGACTCGGAGTGTGGTGTCCTGATACTAGATCTGACAGAACAGACTTTCTTCAAGTTGATATGGGCACAGAGCACCTTGTTTGCGCCGTGGCGACACAAGGATATGGAGGGGGTGCTCGAGTCACCAGTTACAAAGTACGCCTTTCTGCGGACGGAATAACTTGGATCACTTACAAGGAAATAAATATTAAAAAGGTACAGAACGATGTTAACTTTGCGGTTACATTTTTATCTTAATATGATCCATAACCTAAGATAAGGAGCGATGAGAAGAAGGAGAGAGATGAGGTTCATAGGAAAGATTTTAAGCATCAAAATTCACACCGGATTGCTTAAAAGAAGAGCGGATTTAAGTAGTAAGTCAACGATCTAACTCTCGTTTCTCGCGTAAGATCATTGAGCTTGAAAAACATCTACATTAAATTTATGTAATCTTAAATTGACCATCCAATATTTATCAACCTTAGTAAACAAACATTGTTTGCAATCTCTCTTATACCGTGTTGCGACCTGGGCAGCTCTGAAAGAGTGTTTGTTTCTTTGTTTTGTTATTTTGTTTAAAGACATAGTTTCTTTTTTCCTTTTTTCGTTTGTCTTTTCTGTTTAAGATTTCTTTCCTTGATTTTCAGGTGTTTGTAGGAAATTCCGACGGAAGGAGTGTTGTGAAAAATTCAATGGGTACTGACGTCAAAGCCAGATATGTTCGGTTTTATCCTGTCACATTTAACCTGTGGCCATGCACGAGTGTTGAAATATATGTGAGGAAATGATGGACCAAACAAGTTTACTTATCTAACAGCTCAATCACTAACAGCATACAATCAGAATAACTAGAAAGAAAACACCAAAAAAATCACAAAAATAATTTTAGAATTAATAGTGATAATGATAGTAATGATTATGATAGAAGTATTGACAAAGATAACAATTACAAGTCTAGGCTGGAATATGCAAACAAAGCTCTGATTCCGTACAGATAGTCAATAAGCGAACGGAAAATCTTCTATATTCAGCAGAATTACACAGTTAAACAGAATCTGGGGTAGACGGATAAGATATTCCGCATTTGTTTCAAAGTTGTTTGTGTAACATCGGTATTTATCTAGTATAACATTCAGTTACCATTGCTGATTTCTGACGTGATCTCTAGATACATATGAGTCATCTTTTCTATCCAGACCAGTTGATGACTTGTGGAAGGAACCACATCAGTGAAAGTCTAATCGAAATTCCTGAAGCAGGCCAAAAATAGTCAAACAATGCAATAAGTGAATGGCTTATGCAAATAATATCAATAGATTCAGTGGAATTGAGACTACTGAAGGGTGGATACCTGAAACCAAACAGCAAAGCAGTCAGTCAATAAGTAATCATGCAGTTATGTAGGAAAACAGTATCAACTCGTCCAAACAATAATGTACCAACAAAAGCGGGCTAAAACACGCCAACAGCAGCTCAGTATGCTACATTAACAGCAATGAGTTACTTTTCAACTTCATTACCCGATGAAGACAAGCAGTAAAGAAGTTATAGGGTCGCGATTTACAGTTGCCTTTTATAGCTTGAGTCCGCAAATAATAAGTACTATTTATTTTGAAAAAAAAAAAACGTTTTATGTTTATCTATTACCTGGGATCTGATTTTTACTCGCTGATATTAATTAAAAGCTGAATCCACCAAAGAGCTCCTCTTTCAAGTGTTTGGCGAATTTACTGCGGGAGGGGGGAGGGAAACATTCAGGGGATGGTAGGAAATTGAAAGGTAAGGAAGCTGGAGTTAAACGCCGACTGGATGGGTCACCTGGCTCATAAATAGACTTTAACCTCGATTGTCGATAGTCGATTGGTAATGGCGGAGGAACGTGCAAAACCTGATCGGCATCATTGTTATTCTTACGAAGCTCCCACCTCAACCCCGTTATGGTAGCTTTTTCTTTTCTCCGATAGTTAGCATAAAAGGATCTGTGCTTGATTCCACCAAAGTAACGCTTTTATCACGCATCTTGTTCCTTTGCTAAGAAAGCAAAAAATCACGCCCTTTTAATCTTCCCACGAGTTTTAAAAGATTTAATTAAATTCAAAACTAATACGTGATAAATCTTCTTCTGCCGTCCACAATAGCTTTATCACATTCTTCTGACAACTAATTCATTAAACTAAAAGGGTTTTGACAGATTTGGTGACTAGGAACGAAGCGATCAGAAGGCAACTGCACAAAACTTATTCCCTCTGGATGTAAAAGTCGTGGTTTAAACCAGATTCAGGCCATAAAGTGTGTTGTGTTTCGGGATAAAATTTCGTTACTCACACAACCTTCCCAACACAGGAATTAAGGTTGATATCACGGGGATAAAAAAACTGTCAGGAACACTTCACGAAATGTGGTATGTTATGTATGATGCGTAAGCGAAATTTTCCGTAGACCATTCGGCTAAGAACCTTAACCATACAGCCTTTATAACTATTAAATTGATCAATCCGCCTTGAATCAAATCAAGCACTTTTAAAAACAGATCATACTACAAACAAACGTAGCGTCTCCAACCCATGACGTCTTTCTAGCTATCAAATAAGGCTCTAGCCTGCTGAGCGAAAGGTAATATTAAATTTAGGCAGTGTCAGGTTTCGGTAATATTTTGAGAAAGCTGTTTTCGAGAAAGCTCGATCATTCAGATCTCGTGATGCCTCTCAAAGACCGTTCTTTTCCAATAAGCTCCGGCACAGTTCTAAGTGTTTTCTGTTTGCTTCTTTACTCCGCTGGATTCATTCGAATTGAGACGAAGTTCGATGATTATGAACGAAGATTGAAGACAGTGGAGGAATTCATTCCTCAAGATCAAATGATGCAATTAAGGACGGATTTTGCTCCGACTGAACAAGGTAATGTCCAACTGTCTTTAAATTCCAAACACGGTCGTCCATTTTTTTGCTCCTTAAAAGTTGTTTAAGGATGCGAATTACTCTGAACTGTCAAACGATGAAGTTTCTAATCAAAGTTACTCGAGAGCTAATGGTCATGTCCTCCCACTTCCGTTCTAGCAAAATGAATAATTTAAACAAGATTTATCGTAGAGAGATGTTTTTTTCGTCTTATCATGAGCGATGTACAAAGAAAAACGTCTGAGTTCCCGTGAGGAATAGAACCTAAGAACTACGGATTCCACGCTCCAATGCTCTATCACCGAACCACAGAGACTCTCTAGTGAACAAAGCCCATCACGAAGTTCATATTCGACACGCGTCCTGCATACTGCTAGGATCGGCGATGTCGATCGGTAGAGTCATCATCCTTCCATTAATAAATCGACGCTTCCACAAATCTCACAACGTAGGAAAAGTATACCAGGGATATGTTTTACATCATATCTAGTCATGACCCATTTGACAAGGGGTTAAATCTAAATCTCTTTTACGTCGCTTTTGATGACTGAAAAGGATTTTCTGTCCTCGCTCTGATAAAATTTGTCATCAGCTTCGGTGCTTGTAATTGATCTTAGCTCGTTTTCATGTTAATTGAGTTGACAAGAAAGGCGTTATGAGGTTACCCCTTTTCATTTTATGATACATTTTCAGTAGTCCCCACCACCCCTACCGAGCTTGAGGTTCATCGACAGAAACGCAGTATTTCACATCCATCTCCTATTAATGACTCGGCTGGGATTAGAAAAATGATAGAAGACATTGTTTCATCCACTTGGAAGATTCACCACAACAAAGCTGCTTCGAATGCTTGTCCCCGTGGCCTTCCGGGACCTCCGGGAAGTGCTGGACCCAAAGGTGACAAAGGAAGAAAAGGGAGAAAAGGATCTCAGGGAGTAATGGGATCACCAGGAAAAGGCGGAAAACAAGGAATCATGGGACCACCGGGGATAAGAGGAGAAAAAGGAATACAAGGTGACATTGGGCCACCGGGTATTCCGGGTATCCCAGGGACTAAAGGTGAACCAGGAGAGTCTATTTCAAAGCCAAAAGTGACAATCTCTCCTCCAAAACTTAATGTTAACGAAACCAATACAGCCTCGCTCCTATGCTCTGCTTCTGCAAATCCTGCAGCTCAGATATCTTGGTCAAAGACTGATGGATCGTTACCTAACAACAGGACCATAGTGACGTTTAATGGACTTATGCAGATAAGCAATGTGCTTCTCGAGGATTCTGGCACATACAAATGTGTGGCGAAAAATATCCTGGGAGAAGATGAAAAAGTTTCAAGTGTCGTCGTACACAGTAAGTTGTATATTTATTTACACCATGCGTTTGAAATTGGCCAGATTAATTTTCTTTCACTAGATTTAGGGCTTTAGTGAAAAGAAGGAGTGATGACAAGAAAAGGTGCAGCGTTTCTCCACTGCTACCTTTTATACTTTTGTTTAACTGCCGTGGTGTATTTGTTGTTGTTGCAATTTTTGTCTCACTGTTTTTTTTCTTTGCTTTTTGTTTTGATTTTGAGATTAATTCTTTAGCTTTTAAAATACCTGTAATTGTTTCTAACGGATTACTAGCCTACATAAGATAGTCAAAGCGTGATATGGCCATCAATATCCAAATAGGCTAGTCACATCAGTCTTTGTCACTATTAGATGTGTATTATTCGTTACTCGTCGACAGGTCGTCCGAAAGTCACACTCCCATTTGGTCCAACATACGTTGAAAAGGGTAAGAACATCACTTTACCAAAATGTCACGTTATTAGCTCTCCTCCAGCAGTAATCACATGGTCTAAAGTGCACGGTGAGTTGGCAAAATCCAGGATTGTTTCAAAGGATAGGCAGCTGTTGATAGTTTATGCCCAAAAGCTGGACTTTGGTTTGTACAAGTGTACAGCATCAAATACATTAGGATATGATTCTGCTGTTACGTCGCTCGCTGTTGTAGTATTGCCTAAGTTTATTGTAACTCCACCCACAAAGGTAATAGAGATCATCAGCTACAATATCACTGTCCCCTGTAAGGCCAGTGGAGACCCTCAACCAAAAATCACCTGGGTCAAAGAGAATGGAGAGCTGCCAGTTGGACGATCGCAGGTTAGTGAAGATGGAACACTGAAAATATTTAACTCTAAGAAAGAGGACGCGGGAAGATATGTATGTACAGCAGCCTCGAACCAAGTGATCGCCAAGGCAGTGAGTACAGTGGAATTATCTATTGTCAAAGGGGGTAAGTCCGCTCTATACTTGCATCTTCTATATTTTTAAACCATTTTTTTGTATTTTCATAACTCTAAGAACTTTTACAAGATTTGTAATGCCTAATCCTCGTCACAATTCTTGAAAAATCCTCATCAATGTTGGCGAAGGGAAGAATGGAGAGTCGGGTAAAAACGCAGAATTGAGAGGTAAGCGGGGCGCTTTAACGCATCCGTTAGCAATCCATGGTTTTTCCTTTTTTAACCGACCAACATTTTCATTCTCGTATATGATCTATAGCCATTGCTCTTACTTTTGTTAAAAGCGTTCGTTTCTCCATTATGGGTGTTGGCGGGAAATCGAAGGAAAAGCCTCATTTTATTCAAGAGAAGAAGTAAGCCTTGCAAGGGGACTACCAAATACATGTCATTAATTGGACTCTTGCTGTTTTGATTAGAAATTCTACAGACATACCACTTACCCTATGTCTAAATAGTCTGTTGTTGAAAGATTCTTGGCATTATGAGGGGAGTGGGGATTGGGATTAGGGGAATGCTACCTTGGGATAGTGGACAGGAACAAAGTAACAGATGGGGAAATGATAGCAAACATTTTTCAAAATAATGCTATGCCCGATTCCATGGCAAGAGAAGGAGGGGACGATTCCTCAGCAAAGGACATTATCATTCAGTACTTTGTCACGACAGAAAGGTTTTACACTTTCACGCTCCAAAAACTGTGGGAAAAAAATGAAACTGTGAAGTTTGTTTACTTAATGTCTGTGCCATTCAATTTCAATCAGTATGCGAGCCTGTTTAAAAAACTGAAAGAATACAAGAACTGAAAGAATACAAGATGCCACTGAAGATTATGTAAATTTCCCTATACAGGATTGTATTGTCGACAAGAAACTTGCAAACATTGATTGTTGTGTTGATGAGGTAAGCCGCCTCCTCCTAAAACTCAAGCCCAACAAGTCCCCTGGGCCTGACCTTATCGCGCCGTGCATCTTAAAATCGTGTGCTTCGGAATTAGCACCTTCGTTGACCTATATGCTAAATAAATCGTTCTCTGCTGGCCTCTTACCAGATGAATGGAAACACGCAGATATTACACCTCTACACAAGAAGGGTCCTAAGTCTTCGAGAGAAAACTACCGCCCAATTTCCCTTACTTCAATCCCTTGTAAGATCGGTGAAAAAATTGTTTTCGACAGGACGTTTAATTTCTGGCGTGAAATTGACCTTATCAACAACAATCAATTAGGCTTTCTGCGAGGAAGATCTACTGCAACTCAATTATTATCAACGTTTAATGACTGGGCGAAATCACGAAATCTCTCCACTCCTACCGACGTCATCTTTCTCGATCTTGCTAAAGCCTTTGACAGTGTCCCTCACGAGCGGCTGCTTTTAAAATTAAAAAGTAATGGCATCGACGGTTGTCTGCTTAACTGGCTCAGACATTTTCTGGTTGGTCGCAAACAACGTGTAGTTATCAGGGGATCTTGTTCTGATTGGTCGTATGTAACCTCCGGCACTCCACAGGGGACCATCCTTGGGCCTTTATTGTTTTTGCTGTATATTAATGACATAACAGAATGTGTATCGTCCACAATCAAATTATATGCAGACGATACGAAGATCTATAGAGAGATAATTGACCCGATCACAGATTGTCAGCGTCTTCAGGAAGATCTTACCAATATTGGCGAATGGGCTTGTAAATGGCAATTACGTTTTAACGCGGATAAATGTGAATCTATGCGAATTACACATTCACGTGATAAGTCAGTGACCAATTATTTCTTTGGACAGCCCTTGAAAGACGTAGATAAATTTAAAGATCTCGGTGTTATAATAACTAAGGACCTCTCATGGAGTAACCACATTGGTATAACTGTGAACAAAGCGAATAAAGTCCTAGGTTCTATTAAACGCTCCATAGGCACCGCTAATGCAAATATTTTTTCTATGCTCTACAAATCTCTTGTACGGCCAATTTTGGAATATGTGGTACCTGTCTGGTGTCCTTACCTCGTCAAGAACATCCATGCTCTTGAAAATGTACAGCGAAGAGCTTCAAGACTTGCTTTAAATCAACGCAAAGGAGACATGTCCTACGAAGACCGATGCAAATTGCTAAAATGGCCTACTCTTTCCGACCGTAGAACTTATCTATCTTTAATTGAGTGTTATAAAATTGTTTTTGGTTTTTACCATTTAGATTTTGGAACCTTTTTTGATTTTGCCACAACTAGATGTACGAGAGCAAATCATCAGTACAAACTTTACGTCAAACCAGCAAGACTTAATTGTTATAAACATTCGTTCTTCATTAGGATTGTTAAATTATGGAATGAATTACCAAGAAACATTGTGGAAGCTGATAATCTTCAGCATTTTAAATCTCAGCTTAAATTGTATTTAAATATTTAATTATAACTAAGTATTTTATTTTCATTTAGACTTATTTTTTAGGGAGTTTTCACATAGGGATAACCTCTTAACTTCCTTTTCTGGAAGCATATTTTCCATTTCCTCTTAGTGTATACATAGTCTGCTTCTGGAATAAATAAAGTATGTATGTATGTATGTATAATGAGAGCAACCTGCTTTTTCGATAAGAAAAATTATCCATACTTTGGCCGACTGAATGAAACATGGCCAGGCGGACCGTGCTTGACTAATACTAAAACTGACTGGAATTCACATAAAACGGTGCTCAGCATTGTGATACATGGCTTTTAAAGAAAACTTGTGAGACTACTCATTAGAAGTGGGTTAACGTAACGCAAATAAATGTCATGGGTGACCTGAAGCTCATGGATTTTACGCTGCTTGTTTTTGACGTTTAATATTCTTAACCTTTTTAACTATCTCAGCATAATCCGCACCCAAAGTCTGTACTAGTCATTTCATATTGTTCAAGATAGGACTTAAAAACAATAAATGTGGCTAAATATAAGCCTTATAGTTTATTTCATTTACTCTTATTTAGAATGTGGGCCTGTTGGTGTGGCAGATAATAATATAATTCCAGATGCCAGAATAACAGCAAGTAGTTTTTACAGTATCAATTATCATCCATACTACAGCAGACTCAACGAAAGTAGGGGGAGCGGAGCGTGGTGTCCTAGGCATCCATCTACTACAGCAAACTATCTTCAAGTTGATATGGGTGAAGTGCGTTTTATTTGTGCTGTAGCTACACAAGGAGAACGGGCGACATCTGAATGGACCACCAGCTACAAACTACAATTATCTACAGACGGTACAATTTGGAATACTTACGAGGAGACGAATATTGAAAAGGTATGGAAACAGCTTTGATTGACATTTTCAACAACTAACAAAGAGTTTGAAGTCAATGCAAATAATTGGCAAAGAGATCGCATACACTCAGATGGTGAATTGGACACTTATCTTCATTGGCCATTGCACCAGAAAACGGTCGTCAGAGATTATAAGTTTGTGTATGACAGGTTTGATTGGAAATTTTAAAAAGAAACTAATGCGTCTTTTGACCGAGACGAAACGTCGTCTAAACCAAACAAAAAGCATTTTTTCAAAAGTAGTTCACTTTTCTTTTAAAGATGAGATTGATTAAAAAAAAAACCTTTAAACTAGGATTGGAGTCGAATTTTTTTTAACAGAATGCTTTAATGACTTAAACAGAGGTAGTTCATCTATTCTCGAGTGTGGTGTGTGACGTCAAAGAGATTTAGAAATTATTTGGACATTGTGCTGCGAAGACTTTTCCACCCACGATACATTAACTAAAACATCATTTCTCATGATGATATCTTGTTTTGCGGATTTCGTGAGACAGGAAACGTCTCCATCTCTCTTTCTGTTCCTTATTTTGTCTATGTTATTGATTCATTATGCTTTGGTTTATTTTTTTGGCCTTTTCCTCTTTCGCAAATCACAATAGTGACATGATATGTGCACGCTGCACACACTAGCTTAAGTATTAGCAACATTGATATGCGGGGAAAGATTCAAGAAGAGACTTTGCATTTGGTTTCAGAGAATGAATGGTAAACAATCCAAAATAAAAAAAGATAAAAAAGTGAAAAACGTGTCGAAAAATTAACTTCGTTTGGAAACGCCGGGCCGCAATACAATATAACACAAAAATGCCTGAAAGAAGTGAGCTGTTGAGACCTGTTCAAATGCCCCCTACCTCCCTCTCCCCCTCATCCGGCACCCCCTTCATTTTATTGTATTTAGAATTGGTTCACCATAACAAGTTGTTCACTCGTTTTTTTTTTTTTCGTCTTTTTTTTAAATCAGGTGTTCCCAGGAAACTCAAATCAGAACAGCATTGTAAAGCATTCAATCAGAAATAAATTCAAAGCCAGATACGTTCGCTTTTATCCTGTAACATACAATAGTTATCCCTGTTTAAGGGTTGAAATATTTGTGCTAAAGTAATACATCAAATATGTCCATTCATCCATCAGCCTAAAAAACTGAAAGAAAATTGTCAAATTAATAATGGCAACTGAACTGAGTGGAGTACAATTTGGGCTGAAATCATACGCGTGATTTCAAAATCGAACGAGCGCGCAGTGCGAGTTCGATTTGAAATCAAAAATATGATTTCAGACCAAAATTTGCACGACGCGAGGTTCAATTACCACTTTATTAAATCGATTTTGAAGTCGCCCAAATACAGGACTTGGTCAATTCAAATATTTTATTGATGCAGTGTTACATACATTTTGAACTCGCCCAAATACAGAAATCTAAAATCTGAAAATCAGAAATCTTGGAATCTGATTAGTTGTTTGTTTTAAGTGTAACATCCTCATTGGCTGGAAAAAAGATACGATTTAAAGCAAAAAATGGTGCGATTCATGAATAAATCGCACCAGTTAGAGCCAATCAGATTACAGAGACCACCAATGATTTCAAAATGGATGTAATAAATAGGGATACACGGGAAAATAAAGACTAGCAAACGAATCAACAAACTGATTAACCAACTAACCATTATCAAAGGCGGATCCAGGATTTTCCTTAGTTGGGAGTTGTTCACTTTTTTCTTCGGTTTTCTTTTATTCCAGTTGTTCTCATGAACTCAAATCAGAACAGCATCACAAGAGCATCTACTCAGAAATTAATTCAAAGCCAGATACGTTCCGTTTTATGCTGTAACATACTATCATTGGCCATTTTGACAGTAGAAATATTTGCACGAAAGTAATGCATTAAATACGTCCATTGCATGCGTCCATCTAAAATCAAAATTAACAGAAAACTGTTAGTTAAATGGCAAAAATGTAAATAAACCGTAGCAAATAAACAAAAAAAGAAATCTGAATAACCAAGTAACCATTATCAAGGGCAGATCTAGGATTTTTCTTAGGAGTGAGTGAACCACAAAGGAATGACCCCAATGATGTTTCTTTTGACGAGGAGAAGAGCTGTTGCTTAAAACATTTGTGCTAACCTGTCATTTTTATGGAGTTTAACATAAATTCTTTAACCTTAACTTACGCTTTGCTTCAAAACCAATATTTTTTCTCGTAGTGCTTATTTTTTTTATCTTTCTTCCTTTTTTTTTTTTTTTTTTTTTTTTGCAATACTAGTTATAAAAGAAAGCTGCAGGTCATTTCAGGTCATTTCAGGGGGAGGCTGCTACTCACCCCATGCACCCTCCCTCTAGATCCGCCCCTGACTACTCCCCCTTCGCTGCAGTCGGGTAGTAAAACAGTTATACAAATAAACATTTAGGATAAAATATATAAGGTGTTCCAGATCTGTGCTAAATGGTGTGTTTGCTCACTGTCACTTTTCATTTAACATTTGTGGTTAGCTGCTATCGTTGTGAGTTTTGTTTTTTCAATAAGTTAATATCTTATGAAAATGAAATCAATAGATTCAGTGGAATTGAGATTCCTGGACACCTGAAACCAAAAAGTAGAGTAGGCAGCCGATAACAAATCATATCTGTAGGAGAACAATATCAACTCGTCCAAACAATAATGTACCAAGAGGAGAGCGCTAAAACACACCATTAGCAGCTCACTATGCCACATTACTAGCGATGGGTACCTCCTATTCAATGACATTACCTGATGAAAACGAGCAGTAACGAGGTCATAGGGCCGCGATCTACAATTGCCTTTGATAACTAGACTCCTCAAATGCTAATTACTCTTATGAGAAGAAAAGGCTTCATGTTTTTTTGGTTTTTTTGTTTTCCCAAACATTCGCTGATACTAACAGCTGAATCCACCAAAGAGGTCTCCATACCTCTCTGGTATTTGATTAAAAATATTTAAAAAAAAGTTGATCGCTTCACACACACTCACACACACTCACACACACTCACACACACTCACACACACTCACACACACTCACACACACACACACACACACACACACACACACACACTCACACACACTCACACACACACACACACTCACACACACTCACACACACTCACACGCACTCACACACACACATACACTCACACACAATCTCAAACACACACACTCACACACACTCACACACACTCACACACACTCTTACACACTCACACACACACACATATATATATATAAATTATATATATATATACATATTATATATATACATTTTATTTGAACTGTTAGACGGACACGATTGTAATTGTATCGCATTGAAGAGAAATAAAAGTTGCAATAAACTAAAGTAATTCAACTCCTTTTATCTATTTGCACTAGTACGCCTTTTTTTCTTACAGTCGAACCTCTACAGCTTCGCTGGAAAATAAACGAATGAAGTTCGATCGTGTTTTGCTATTAGGGAAGACACTATATATTCACAGTGCCCCTCTTTACCCAGGTGTTTCAAGGGGTATCGTCGAATTTAATGCTTGGGAGGAGGGTAACCTTGCAATGGACTAGCATCCCATTCAGGGAGTGGTAGGAAACGGAAACTAAGAATGCCTGGGTTAAGCGCCGGCTTGATGGGTTACCTGGCTTATAAAGGAACTTTAACTTCGATCGTCGATAGTCCATTGATTATTGGCGGATGAACGTGCAAAACCTGATCGGCGATCATTGTTATTCTTACATACAACGCAAAGGTTGACATCATGGGGATAAAAAAACTGTCAGGAAGGCTTCACGGAATATGGGAGGTTACGTATGATGAGCAAGCGAAGTGCTCCGTAAGCCAATTTGGCTCAGAATCTTAACCACAGTCTCTCGAAGTATTGCATTGATTCCGCCTAAAACCAAATCAAATACTTTTAAAGACAGATCATACTACAAACAAACGTAGCGTCTCTAAACCATGACGTCTTTCTAGTCAAGTACTTTTAAAAACAGATCAAGTACTTTTAAAAACAGATCATACTACAAACAAACGTAGCGTCTCTAAACCATGACGTCTTTCTAGCTATCAAATAGGGCTCTGGCCTACTGACCTTAAGGCAATATTAAATTAATTTAGGCAGTATAAGGTTTTAGCAACCTTTTGTGAAAGCTGCTTTCGAGAAAGTTCGATCATTCAGCTCTTGTGATGTCTCTCAAAGACCGTTCTTTTCCAGTAAGCCCAGGCACAGCTCTGAGTGTTTTCTGTTTGCTTCTTTATTCCGCTGGATTCATTCGAATTGAGATCAAGTTCAAGGATTATGAACGAAGGTTGAAGACTTTGGAGGAATTCATGCCTGAAAATCAAAAGATGCAATGAAGGACGGATTTTGTTCCGACTGAACAAGGTAATATTCAACTGTCCAAACAGGGTTGTCTGTTTTGTTGCTAGTCATTCTCCTTTAAAATTATTAAGGTCGCGAATTACTTTGAAATATTAAACGATTAAGCTTTTCATCAAAATTATCCGAGAGCTAATGGTCATGTCCTCTGACTTCCGTTCCACCAAAATGAAATAATTTGAGCCAGATTTATCTTAGAAAGATTTTTTTTTCGTCTTGTCACGAGCGTGAGACAAAGATCAAATTCTGAGTCGCCATGAAGAGTAGAACCTCAGACTTTCGGATTCTACGCTCCGATGCACTACCACTGAGCCACGTACAGAGACTCTATGGTGAGCAGGGGTCATTACGAATTTCATATTTGACTCGCTCCCTGCATACTGCTAGGATAGGCAATGTCGACCGGTAGATTTATCTTCCTTCCACTGAAATATCGACACTTCCATATATCTCACAACGTAGAACAATTATGTAAAGGATGTGCTTTACATAATATCTTGTCCCTCATTTTCATTACGAAATAAGTTGGAGACCTGCCAAGGATTAAAAAGCAGAGGCTCTGAAGATTAGCAGTACACTATTATTAAATGGCAGTAATTGAAAAAACAGATTTGATGTGTTGCCCATTGCACTGTCAAAGAGAAATCGAAGCTCTCTTCAAGTCTCTTTGCGAACATAAAGCTTTAAAACTAATTTACTTTCTTGTTATGCGTAATCCTTGAAATAATTGTGTTTGTGGAGAAATCAAGTCAAGATTAAAACATGACCCATTTGACAAGGGGTTGAATCTAATATTATTTTGCGTCGCTTTTGATAACTGGAAAGGACTCTCTGTCTTCGCTCCGATCAAATTTTTTTTAGCTTCTTGTGTTTATAATTGTATCTTAAATCGTTTTCATGTCATGAGGTTACACTCTTTGGTTAGTTGATATATTTTTTAGTCCTTCACACCACCTCTAGCGAGATTAAAGTCCATCGACAGAAACGTGTTATTTCACATCCATCCCATTTCAATAACTCGGTTGAGATTAGGAAAATGATGGAAGACATCGTTTCATCCGCTTTGAAAATGTGCCACTCCAAAGCTGGTTTCAATGCTTGTCCTCGCGGCTGGCCAGGACCTCCGGGGAGAGCTAGACCCAAAGGTCTTTCATATTGTTCTAAACAGGACAGAAAAAATTCTATACAAAATTCTGCAAGTGAGGAAGACAAAATAACAACGATACATCGACGCAATTCAATGACAATGATTCGAAGAGAAATAATTAAATCTCCGGTTTCATACATTAAAATATTATCAGAAAAAAATCGAACAAAAAGGGTATTCAAAAACGCAGCACCATGCTCATGAACACTCCCATTTCTCGGGAAAAATGAACCATAGCACAGACTAACCGGACGAAAATACGTAGATGCCAGCAGGCGTTGTAACGTAGGTAGTCTCATTATTATCTGTCCATCAAATTTTAATCAAGTCATAGCATCTTTACACTTTTTGGGATCAAAGTCAATGACCTGTCTGTCCAAATTGTTTCCGAAGTAGTACATGTGTCAATCAATGATAGACCAAAGAAAATCTAGTAATGGGTGTATAAGAGTGGCTATGAGTCGGAATGGTATGATCATACATAGGACCAAAGTTATGATGAAGAAAGTTCTATTTCATCCAATCAGACAAGTGGTGTATCTCACTGAAGTCCATCCCTACATAGAAGTCGAAGAGAAGATCAATACAATAACACCGTTCCTGGATACTCCGTTTAAACACAAAATAAAAGCGGTAAAAGAGAGGCAACATAGCAACTACCTATATACAAGAACGTTTTTCACTGAACCTCGACATCTATATGTGGTAAAGCGATTGGAAGAATTACAAGGAGCATAATCCAAAGACTTATTTAGCTCATATGATATGGACTTGCTTTACATGTGACGAAAAATGACTAAAACGTGGAAAAATTGCCACAGTGGCTACGCGACCGCATTCTGGACGCGCGCGCAGGAGCAGGAAAGAGGAAGAGAAAGAAAGAGTGTACATAGAATGATCTATCACTTTAATAAACTGTTTTAAACTGTCACATTTGTTAGTGGTAATGTCTTACAGCGAGTTTATATTAGTCCCAAGAACTGAGTAAAGTTGAGGAATAAAATGACTAGAACGAGTGAGTAAATGTGAAGAACAAATTATATTATTTGAAGAAAGAGGAGGAGGAATGACGAGGAGGAGGAAAGAGGAGGAGGATTGAGGAGGAGGAAAGAGGAGGAGGAATGGCGAGGAGGAGGATTCAGGAGGGAGAATGAGGAGGAGGAGGAAAGAGGAGGAGGAATGAAGAGGAGGAATGAGGGGGAGGAAGAAGAATAGAATATATACCATCCCACATGAACGAAATGGACAGTTTCGTTTCGTATATAAGAAAAATAAACATTTGGTTCCATATGAGCGCGCACTTTGAATTATTATAATTAATATTTCAAAGTGCGCGTTCTTTTAAAGTTTGTTATACATAACGGTGAAGGATGTATACAATATGATAAAACTCGAAGTGTCTACCTTCACACTCATTTCTTACCTGCTCACGGAGAGTGCGCACGATGGCGAGTACTCAGGATCTTTCCGCGGTTCTTTCCGCGGTTCTAAAGTCGTATCGACAAAAAATGCATGCTGTTCATGCTCGCGTAAAGTATCAGGAAAATGTGTTGAAAGAATATAAAAAACATGCTGAGAATAGAACGATTTCCAAAGATTGAAATCAAGGAAAAGTTACCCTAAGATGCAAAGTCCTGAAGCTCAAAAACGTTTCAATGAAGCATACCATCAAGTAGAATGTACGGTCTTAGATCAAGCGATTCAAGAGGTTGAAAAGAATCTTGCTGCACACAAAGAACAATATCAATCCTTGCTGCAACAGCGACAAAGTGAGCGACAAGTATTGGAATGCAGGAAAGAAAAGACACCCAAGATATCTCTCCACACACGGGTGAAAACTGAATCGGTTGAATTACAGAAAAAATACGATCAACTCTTCGCCAAGTTAGACACATTCTCAAAATCTAGCGAGAACAAAGATATCTTACACACGGGTGAAGAGGGTGTTAGTGGTTTATGAGGCGGTAATAGGTTAGGGAATGTGGTGAGACAATAATGCATAAAAAGTAGAGAATCTTACATTTTTTCATTAGTAGCGCTGTGACATGAAATGGGAGTGGGGTTACCTTGTTAAACTTCTGATCGGATAATGCCACACCTTTGCCGCTACTGCAATAGAGCATTCACGCGTTCGGATAACAAAGAGCGTCACGAGAAAAATTCATGCGTGAACTCAAGGGTCAATCCAAATCAATGGTTCCCTTCAACTGTGAATACCAACTACAGAAAATTGGACTTAATTTTGAATCGCCGGGCCTCGATTAGCTATCGGTCGCGCATGAACACTCGTTTTATCACAGTCAGGCGAAGTTTGAAATGAACTGTGGAGGTGATTAACTAAAAGAAAAAGTACGTTACAGTACGACGGAGATGTTACAAAGGAAGAATCATGAAGAGGACACACTGTACGTATCTCGGAGAGCTCCACACAATTTCTTATAATAAAATTATAAGGAATTGTATGAGGCTTTTTAGCATTAGTCGAGACGGGCAGGTGTTGTCACATACGATCCTCACAAGGATCATATGTGACAACACCCGCCACGCCACAACTAACGCTAAAAAAAAGCTCCATACAATTCCTTATAATAGAATTATAAGGAATTGTATGGGGTTCTCCGGGATACTTACAGTGCAAGCCCTGTGTGTCTTCTCATGATAAAGAAAATCAATAGTAAACACCTAAACGATTAATGAAAATTCAAAATGGAAATGTCATAATATACGCCAAGCTATTATTTTTTGTCGCAATTGAAACGACTTTAGATAACATTTAGCTCTTAAGAAGCTGCTAAATATGCCACAAATTAAAGTGGAAAAATGCATCATGCAGATTACGAAACAACGGCTTAACCTGCACTTGATTCCAAATATTGCCATCTCAATTTGACAAAAACGTGCACCTTTGAGAGGGCTCGATGGAGTCAAACGTTAGCCGCAAACCGTAAAAGGAAAAAGGAAAAAAAAGGCGGTTAACCTTAAAAACAACTTTTTAAACCGTAAGTCGTGAAAAAGGGAAAAATTGCCAATCTACGATGTGTCATTTTGGCGTATTCATAAGATGATATGGGTCTTGTCTTGTGGTTAATTAACCTTACAAGCCATCTCTCCATTGAGACCCGCAGAAAGTTACAGGTGTTTGAAGATGTGCAATAACAGGAACTATCGAAAACAAATGTTTTTCAGAAAGTTCCAGTCGTAAGAAAATTGACACCAAGATATGAAGCTCGACCCATCTGAAATACCAGTCTTACTTCATGAAAAATTAATGATTTTCATTCAAGAGGTTATGTAATATTAAGCCATCTAAACTGAAATGATTCAAAACATATTTTACTCTCAAGAAGCAACAAGTGTTTTAAGATGTGCAATAACAGGAACTATCGGAAAATAAATGTTTTCCAAAAAGTTCCTGTCGTAAGAAAATTGACACCAAGATATGAAGCCCGACCCATCTGAAATATCGATCTTACTTCATGAAAAATTAATGATTTTCATTCAAGAGGTTATGTAATATTTGGCCACGTAAATGAAATGATTTAAAAACATATTTCTACTATCAAGAATCCATGAAGCACCTTTAATTCAAAATAGAGCGACTAGACGACAAAGTAAACTACATCAGGCTCCACGTGTCTTCACGTCAGTACACCCAACTACCACTGGTAGTATCCGATATAGTCAATTCCAACCGCTCTTGCTTAATTTGAATATTTATCCCGACTTTTCTAAAATAGAGAGCTTAATGGGGTTCACCGTTAGCCACAAAACGGCCAAAAAATCAGCGGTTAATCTTAAAAATTGACATTTTTTAACCGTTAGTCGTAAAAAAGGCAAAGATGTGGTTAATGTGGTTGCGAGGTTATCTACACCGGTAACAAAAACAAAAATATTCTGTTAAGGTCCCGCAGGGTCATTCCGCGAACCAAAAATAACCTCATTTCGCCTGTGGGATGAGTTGACAGACAGCTGACTATTTTCAGGATTTTAATTTTCTTCATTCAGTTTGTGAGTGATGGCTGTCCTGAAAGGCATAATTAGTTCATTGCGAGCTGGGGGAGGGAAGACATGTGAATAATGCAGGGCAAGAATTGAAATTATTTCAGCTTCAGTTGACTGTTGGCAACCTGCGATAGTGCTTCGCACCTCAAAAAAAAATCAACCAGAGTCAGTCAAAGAAACTAAGGGTATTGGCAACCAGGTATGTGCAAAATGTTATCCATATCTTAATTTAAACTTTGCCATTTTAGAGAAGGCGGAAAAATAAACCATGTCAGGAAAATTTGGGGGAAAACGTAGGCCTCGATAGCGGCAGATTATCATGATTCTTCCTATCCTACAGAGTGTGGTTTACCTGTGACCAGAGTTCTAATCCTACAGAGTGTGGCTTACCTGTGACCAGAGTTCTAATCCTACAGAGTGTGGCTTACCTGTCACCAGAGTTCTAATCGAACTTTGCTTGTTTGTGGAAGTTTCCTAATTACGTAGTATTTTCCCATTTCGAAGTATGAAATAATTTTAAAGAGATGAACAAATGGATGTTTCTCCAGATATGAAGAGGGATTTGAAGTGAAAACTACGCAGCGTTTTTGCTTTCCTTACATCTGCGTTTACATTTCATTTAAAAAAAGGAATTACAAGAGAAGTTTGGCTGAAGTTTGAGGCGACAGCATTTTGTTTTTTTCAATCAGCGATTGAGTCAGATGATTTTTTTATTTTCTTATCATTAATTTTGTACGGAATGTCAAAACTGCAGGTCTGCCTAAACTCTCTTGCTTTTTTGGATATTTTCTTTGCTAAGTATCTTTGAGAACGCTTATTCTAAATATTTTTCCTACTCAGGGAATTTTTTGTACCTCGTCAGCTTTCTCATCTCTCCTTTCGCTTGTCTAACACTCCGCCCTTTTCATCAAAAACACCTTTATTTGCATATTTAATTAGCTCAAGTCTGTTTTCCAACATGGAGCCATTCTTCTGCATTATCGGTTTAGTTCTTTTCAGAGAGCTTCTCACTTCGAAAAGCTGAGACCACAGACTAGCTAGCTCGACTTTTCTACAATAATTTCGTACTATTTAAACAGAAATGAAGCTGTAACAAGAAGTATAATAAATGAATTTAAAAAGGTAAACACCAAAGCAAGACGATCGATGAAAGTTAAAAAAGAGAATATCACAATATACGCCAAGCTTTTAATTTGTGTCACAATTGAAACGACTTTTGATAACCTTCAGCTCCAAAGAAGCTGCTGAAGATGCCACCAATGAAAATGGAAAAACGTTTCATGCAGATTACAAAACCACGGCTTAACTTGCACTTGATTCCAAATATCGCCATCTCAACTTGCCAAAAATGTGCACCCATTGATACAGCTCGATGGAGTCAAACTTTAGCCGTAAACGGCAGGAAAAAAAAGCGGTTAGTCTTAAAAAAAACTTTTTAAACCGTAAGTGGAAAAAAGGAAAAATTGTCAATCTAAGATGTGTCATTTTGGCAAATACATGGAATGATATGAGTCTTGCCTTGTGATAAATTAACCATACAAACCATTTCTCCATGGAGACCCACAGAAAGTGACAGGTGTTTTAATATGTGCAGTAACAGGAACTATCGGAAAACAAATGTTTTTCAAAAATTTCCTGTCATATGAAAACTGACATCAAGATATGAAGCTCGATCCATCTAATATATCAATCTTCATGGAAAATGAATGATTTTCATTCAAGAGATTAAGCAATATTTGGCCACCTAAATGAAATGATTAGTAAACACGTTTAATTCAACATGGAATGACTAGACCACAAAGTAATCTACATCAGGCTCCACCTGTCTTCACTTCTGTATACCCAACTTCTCAATAGTTT
Organism: Stylophora pistillata; assembly: GCF_964205215.1. Classification (NCBI taxonomy): domain Eukaryota; kingdom Metazoa; phylum Cnidaria; class Anthozoa; order Scleractinia; family Pocilloporidae; genus Stylophora; species Stylophora pistillata. The sequence continues at coordinate 3,418,419 of NC_142526.1, read as the reverse complement.
CAATTCCGACCGCCCTTGATTAATTGCATATTTAATCAGCCTAGCGTCTGTTTTCCAGTAAAAAGCAATTCTTCGCCATTATCTCTTTAAGTGTTTTCCGAGAGTTTCTCTCTTCGAAACACTAAACCGATGCCACAAACTAGCTCGACTTTTCCAAAATAATTTCGCACTATTCAACCAGAAGCGAAGCTGTAAATGGGATATGAATAAAGAAGTTTGAAAAGTAAACACAAAAAACAACACTGTCAACTGATGGAAAAATGATAAAATTTCAATAAGAAAATATCATAACACACGCAAACTTTGTGGTGCAATTAAAACTACTTCAATAACATTTAGCTTCCAAGAAGCCGCTGGACATGCCAATTATGGAATAAGGATGCTTAATGTAGAATACGAAACAACGGTGAAATCCGCACTTGGTTCCAAGTATCTCCATCTCAACATCACAGAAATGTGCTCATTCGAGAGGGCTTAACAGGGTTCACCGTTAGCCGCAAAAAGCCAAACATCAGTCTCAAAAAAAAAAATTATATTTCTAACCTTTAATCGTAAAAATGGAAAAAAATGTGGTAGCGAGGGTGTGTACACCGATAAAAAAAACAAAAAAAAACAAAGATATTTGACTCAGGTCCTGTAGAGTCATATTCCGCAAACCCGATACTGACTTCTTTTCGCTTGTGGGATAAGTTGACGGACAGCTAACTATTTGGGAGTTTAAGTTTCTTTATTCAGTGTGTGAGCGATGGCTGACCTGAAAGGCATAATTAATTCATAACGAGCTGGGGAAGGGAAGTCAATTGAACGGGCTAGTATTGGAAACATTTCAGCTTCAGTTGACCGTCGGCAACCTGTAATCTTTACGGTGGCCAATTTACCATTTCAACTTTGTTGATATATCCAAACCTGCGAAAGTGCTTCGCACCTCAGAAGAAGATCAACTAGAGTCATTTAAAAGAAACAAAGGGTATTATTAGCCAGGTATGTGTCTAAGTTTATCCATATCTTGATGTAAACGCTGCCATTTCAGAAAAGGCGGAGAAATAGACCATGTCAGGAACATTTAGGTGAAAATATTCGCCTCCATAGCGGCAGGTTATCATTCTTCCTATCCTAGGGAGTATGGCTTACCTGTGACCAAAGTTCGTAAGAAGTAGTCATTCACTTCTTAAATTTATCGTCTTCGAAGGAAAGATTAATGAGATAAGCACAGTATGGGTTTTTTTACTTTCTTTTTCTAGTCAAATTTAGATGTCGGTCTTTTCGCAATGGGTGTGAACATTCTGGCGTGAACAGACAACAGGCTTGTGTTAACTTTGTCATTAAGCATCAGCTACGCTCTATGATATATCGCCATTAATGCATTGATAGCTTTGGACCTGACCATATTTGAGGCAGATTGATCACTGCTTACTCGGTTACCTTCTTAAATAACTAACTAGTTGAGTTGATTTTTCAAAAATGCAAGTCGTCGAAGTGAGGTATACCGACCCGCACTCGAGTCTGCTGTATCAGCTGGTGCAATGCTTAATCGAAGCGTTTCTAGAGGTCGGAGATACGCAAAAATGATAATTTTATTTCCAGACGTAAACTGTTTTGGACCTTTTGCCGGCAAGAGATGAATTTCAATATGAGATGTGCTGCCTGGGTCGTAGTCTTACTACCAGCACGAGTAACTAGCGAGGCACAGTAGCCTCTAGGGAAGAAGTAGTATAAATATAAAGCTGTTGAACTTTGGCTAGTTCAGCGAAAGTTGTGGTTTTCCAGGTTTGATCCTTATCAAAATTCTTTTAAAGAAACAAACATTCAAACACTGTAATTTTCTCTGTTGCACATCTGCAGTGATGGGCTATGCCCTTTGCAGATCTTTCACTCCTTTTGTCCTAAAATAAGCTTTATCCATCGAATTACCATGAAACAATCAATTATCATGATACATTAAATTATGATCGGCGTTAGATAATTGTTTGCTCTTTTTTTGTGGGTGTAACACTCGACCTCAGTTCCTGTAGCCACGTGCTTCGCAGTCCAATGTTTTATTATTTCGTTTTATTTTAGAAGACCTCATTTTGAATTAATAAGCCAAATGTAAGCAGAATGTTACTAGTTCAGAGACCTGTTTCTCGTGTGTGGAATAACGGCGTTACTCCACACACGAGAAACACTTCCCCAAAAAATATTTTGGATCAAAAAGAACTACACTTCGCCTTCCAAAAGCCAGATTCTCAGTAGAATATTTTATTCAGCACACAGTTACTTAAATAACGGGGTTAGTTTAGACCTATCTTTAATCTTGTCAGAACAAGTTCGGATAAAATTCAATTAGATTGTGAAAATAAACGATCAAGAATTGCTAAAATTGCTGTCAACAAGTGTATTGATGTTATTTTTCAAGATCTGGTAGTTTTTGTCGGTGCAAGTGTTTTCAATTCTTGGCGTGACGCTCCGAGATTCGTCTGTTGAGCTTCAAAAGAGTCATTTTGACGGAATTCTGTTATTATAGAATTTCTCGAAAATAAATCGATATTCAGCCAAACAAAGTGCGCAGTGCTTTGTTTCACCATAAGGCCTACCTAACTTGAGAATATGATCCGAATCGTTTTTTCAGCTGTTGCCACCAAATGCTTGACCATTGGTAACAATGATTTGCTCTTAAGGCAACAACGTTGTGTTTTTTTTCAAACACCGATGGAGAAAATTTCTCCACAAAAATATTGGAGTGGATAATTTTTTATTCACTAGTAATTAATTTTGTATGGAATGTCAAAACTGTAGATCTACCTTAGCTCTCTTGCTTTGTAGGATATTTTCTTTGCTAATTAAGTATATTTGAGCATGCTTATTTTAAATATTTTCTTAGTCATTGATTTTTTTGGACTTTACTAGCTTTGACATCTCTCCTCTGATTTGTCTTACATTTCGTTCTTTTCGTCGAACATTTTTCAATTAAAAGTGCTGAACTTCTTGTTTTGCAGGCACTTAGATCTGATATGCATCGTATGGTTGGTCGACAGGCTTCATTTTTTACAGCGCTGTTTCTCATTTCTCAAATGTTCTGCGATATTGCCAGTCAGCAGTGTGGAGCCAGTGGCGACCTATACTCGATTTATCAAATGATGCTTCAGGGCCACACCTATAAGACGTTCAAGTTTACACCAGGTACGCTGGAATGCAGAGAGGCTTGTCTCGCTGATGACAGATGTCAAAGCTATAATGTCGTCATGTTCATTGCAATATGTGAGTTAAACAACCGGACTAAAGAGGACAAGCCAGAGGACTTTGTCAAGGACAAGGACAGATATTACATGGCGATAGGTCCAAAACGAGGTAAAGATCCTGTAAAGGCTAAATAGTAGTAACACACTAAAGGGTTGGGGGTGGGGAGGGTGGAGGGACATTAATCTACAAGTTCAATTTTCTATTGTGAATGTCACGATACTCACGAACGTAACGAAATTCATAAAACGGTGCTCAGCATTGTGATACATAGTTTTCAGAGCAAAAGTTATTTGACCACAAATTAAAGTGCGTTAAGAAAATGAACAAATGTTAAAACTCACCTGATGTCCATGGATCTTACGCTGCCTACTTATAATGTTTAGCATTCTTACCCTTTTCAACTATCTCAGCAAAATTCACACCCAAAGTCTGTACGAGTCATATATTGTTCTATATAGGGAAGAAAAACAATAAGTTCAGGTAAATATAAACCTTACTGTTGATTTCATTTACTCTTATTTATTTAGGATGTGTGGCTGTTGGTGTGGCAGACAAAAATACAATTCCAGATGCAAGAATGACAGCAAGTAGTTTTCACAGTAGTTATTATCATCCGTACTACGGCAGACTGAACGAAACCAGGGGACACGGAGGGTGGTGTCCTGAGACTAAATCTAATAGAACAGACTATCTTCAAGTTGATATGGCTGAGGTGCGTTTTCTTTGTGCTGTGGCCACACAAGGATATCGGAGCAGCTCTGTATGGACCACCAGCTACAAACTACAATTATCAACAGACGGTGTAACTTGGAACACTTACGAGGAGACAAATATTGAAAAGGTATGGAAAGAACTGTAATTGACATTTTCAGCAATTAACAAAGACTTTGAGGTCAATGCAAACAATTGGCAAAGAGATCGCATGCACATAGATGGCGAGTTTGGACTTTTATCTTCATTGGCCACTGCAGCAGAGAACGTTCGTCAGGGATTATAGGCTTGTGTACAACAGGTTTGCTTGTACACAAGCTTGATATGTGCACGCTGCACACACTAGCTTAAGTATTAGCAACATTGATAATCGGGGAAAGATTCAAGAAGAGATTTTGCATTTGGTCTGAGAGAATCAATGGTAAACAATCCAAAATAAAAAAAAGTGAAAAACGTGACGAAAAAATTAACTTCGTTTGGAAACGCCGGGCCGCAATACAATATAACACAAAAATGCCTGAAAGAAGTGAGCTGTTGAGACCTGTTCAAATGCCCCCTACTTCCCCCTCCCCCTCATCCGGCACCTCCTTCATTTTATTGTACTTAGAATTGGTTCACCATAACAAGTTTTTCACTCTTTTCTTTGTTTTTTTTTTTTTATTCCAGGTGTTCCCAGGAAACTCAAATCAGAACAGCATTGTAAAGCATTCACTCAGAAATAAATTCAAAGCCAGATACGTTCGCTTTTATCCTGTAACATACAATAGTTATCCCTGTTTAAGGGTTGAAATATTTGTGCTAAAGTAATACATCAAATATGTTCATTCATCCATCAGCCTAAAAACTGAAAGAAAACTGTGAAATTAATAATGGCAACTGAACTGAGTGGAGTGTAATTTGGGCTGAAATCATACGCGTGATTTCAAAATCGAACGAGCGCGCAGTGCGAGTTCGATTTGAAATCAAAAGTATGATTTCAGACCAAAATTGCATGACGCGAGGTTCAATTACCACTTTATTAAATCAATTTTGAAATCGCCCAAATACAGGACTTGGTCAATTCAAATATTTCATTGATGCAGTATTACATACATTTTGAATTCGCCCAACTACAGAAATCTAAAATCTGAAAATCAGAAATCTTGGAATCTGATTGGTTGTTAGTTTTAAGTGTAACATCCACATTGGCTGGAAAAAAGATGCGATTTAAAGCAAAAAATGGTGCGATTCGTGAATAAATCGCACCAGTTAGAGCCAATCAGATTACAGGGACCACTAATGATTTCAAAAATTAATGTAATAAATAGGGATACACAGGAAAATAAAGACTAGCAAACGAACCAACAAACTGATTAACCAACTAACCATTATCAAAGGCGGATCCAGGATTTTCCTTAGTTAGGAGTTGTTCACTTTTTTCTGCGGTTTTCTTTTCTTCCAGGTGTTCTCAGTAACTCAAATCAGAACAGCATCACAAAGCATTTACTCAGAATTTAATTCAAAGCCTAATACGTTCCGTTTTATGCTGTAACATACTACTATTGGCCATTTTTGACGTTAGAAATATTTGTACGAAAGTAATGCATCAAATACGTCCATTGCATGCGTCCATCTAAAATTAAAATTAACAGAAAACTGTTAGTCAAATGACAAAAATGTAAATAAACCGTAGCAAATAAACAAAAAAAGAAATCTGAATAACCAAGTAACCATTATCAAGGACAGATGTAGGATTTTTCCTAGGAGTGAGTGAACAACAAAGGAATGACCCCAATGATGTTTCCTTTGACGAATAGAAAAGCTGTTGCTTAAAATATTTGTGCTAACCTATCATTTTTATTTAGTTTAACATAAATTCTTTAACCTTGACTTACGCTTTACTTCAAAATCAATATTTTTTCTCGTAGTGCTTATTTTTTTTATCTTTCTTCCTTTTTTTTTTTACAATACTAGTTATAAAAGAAAGCTGCAGGTCATTTCAGGGGGAGGCTGCTACTCACCCCATGCACCTCTCCTCTATATCCGCCCCTGATTACTCCCCCTTCGCTGCAGTCGGGAAGTAAAACAGTTAAACAAAATAAACATTTAGGATAAAATATATAAAGTGTTCCAGATCTGTGATAAAAGGTGTGTTTGCTCACTGTCACTTTTCATTTAACGTTTGTGGTTAGCTGCTATCGTTGTGAGTTTTGTTTTCCAATAAGGTAATATCTTATGTAAATGAAATCAATAGATTCAGTGGAATTGAGATTCCTGGATGCCTGAAACCAAAGAGAAGAGTAGCCAGCCGATAACAAATCATATCTGTAGGAGAACAGTATCAACTCGTCCAAACAATAATGTACCAAGAAGAGCGCGCTAAAACACACCATCACCAGCTCACTATGCCACATTAATAGCGATGGGTACCTCCTATTCAATGCCATTACCTGATGAAGACAAGCAGTAACGAAGTCATAGGGCAGCGATCTACAGTTGCCTTTGATAACTAGACTCCTCAAATGCTAAATACTCTTATGAGAAGAAAAGGCTTCATGTTTTGTTGTTTTTTTTTTTCCAAACATCCGCTGATATTAACAGCTGAATCCACCAAAGAGGTCTCCATAGCTCTCTGGTATTTGATTAAAAAAAATTAAAAAAAGCATAATTGTATCGCATTGAAGAGAAATAAAAGCTGCTATAAACTAAAGTAATTCAACTCCTATTATCTATTTGCACTAGTGCGCCTTTTTTTTCTTACAGTCAAACCTCCACAGCTTCGATAGAAAATAAACGAATGAAGTTCGATCGTGTTGTGCTATTAGGGAAGACGCTTTACATTCACAGTGCCTCTCTTTACCCGGGTGTTTAAAGGGGTATCGTCGAATTTAATGCTGGGGAGGAGGGTGACCTTGCAATGGACTAGCATCCCATTCAGGGAGCGGTAGGAAACGGAAACTAAGAAAGCCTGGGTTAAGCGCCGGCTTGATGGGTTACCTGGCTTATAAAGGAACTTTAACTTCGATCGTTGATAGTCCATTGATTATTGGCGGATGAACGTGCAAAACCTGATCGGCGATCATTGTTATTCTTACATACAACGCAAAGGTTGATATCACGGGGATAAAAAAAACTGTCAGGAAGGCTTCACAGAATATGGGAGGTTACGTATGATGAGGGAGCGAAGTGTTCCGTAAGCCAATTTGGCTCAGAATCTTAACCACACAGTCTCTCCAAGTATTGAATTGATCAATCCGCCTAAAAACAAATCAAGTACTTTTAAAGACAGATCATACTACAAACAAACGTAGCGTCTCTAAACCACGACGTCTTTCTAGTCAAGTACTTTTAAAAACAGATCAAGTACTTTTAAAAACAGATCAAGTACTTTTAAAAACAGATCAAGTACTTTTAAAAACAGATCATACTACAAACAAACGTAGCGTCTCTAAACCATGACGTCTTTCTAGCTATCAAATAGGGCTCTGGCCTACTGACCTTAAGGCAATATTAAATTAATTTAGGCAGTATAAGGTTTTAGCAACGTTTTGTGAAAGCTGCTTTCGAGAAAGTTCGATCATGCAGCTCTCGTGATGTCTCTCAACGACCGTTCTTTTCCAATAAGCTCCGGCACAGCTCTGAGAGTTTTCTATTTGCTTTTTTATTCCACTGGATTCATTCGAACTGAGACCAAGTTCAAGGATTATGAACGAAGGTTGAAGACTTTGGAGGAATGCATGCCTGAAAATCAAAAGATGCAATGAAGGACGGATTTTGCTCCGACTGAACCAGGTAATGTTCAACTGTCCAAACAGGGTTGTCTGTTTTGTTGCTAGTCATTCTCCTTTAAAGTTATTAAGGTCGCGAGTTACTTTCAAATATTAAACGATTAAGCTTTTCATCAAAGTTATCCGAGAGCTAATGGTCATGTCCTCCGACTTCCGTTCCAGCACAATGAAATAATTTGAGCCAGATTTATCTTAGAAAGATTTTTTTCGTCTTGTCACGAGCGTGGGACAAAGATCAAATCCTGAGTCGCCATGAGGAATAGAACCTCAGACCTTCGGATTCTACGCTCCGATGCTCTACCACTGAGCCAAGTACAGAGACTCTATGGTGAGCAGGGCTCATTACGAAGTTCATATTTGACTCGCTGCCTGCATACTGCTAGGATAGGCAATGTCGACCGGTAGATTTATCTTCCTTCCACTGAAATATCGACACTTCCATATATCTCACAACGTAGAACAATTATGTAAAGGATGTGCTTTACACAATATCTTGTCCCTCATTTTCATTACGGAATAAGTTGGAGACCTGCCAAGGATTAAAAAGCAGAGGCTCTGAAGATTAGCAGTACACTATTATTTAATGGCAGTGATTGAAAAAACAGATTTGATGTGTTGCCCATTGCACTGTCAACGAGAAATCGAAGCTCTCTTCAAGTCTCTTTGCGAACATAAAGCTTGAAAACTTTAATTTACCTTCTTGTTATGCGTAATCCTTGAAATAATTATGTTTGTAGAGAAATCAAGTCAATTGTATAGCAACCTAAGGAGGATTGTTAAAAACGTCTTCTTTATTGCAACTGACCATTGAGAAAGGTAAGGGAGGGGGGGGGCTTGATTCGGTATTTTTTTCAGTAGGCACTGATCTAAATGTAGAAACCTTTGATGCTTAGTATTCTTATCCTTTTAAACCCTCTCGGCATAATCCGCACCAAAGTCTGTACTAATCATTTCATATTGATCTAAACAGGACAGAAAAACAATAAATTCAGGTAAAATAAGCCTCACAGTTTATTTCATTTACTCTAATTTAGAATGTAGGCCTGTTGATGTGGCAGATAATGATATAATTTCAGATGCCATAATAACAGCAAGCAGTTTGGCGTGTATTAATTATCATCCATCCTACGGCAGACTAAACGAAAGCAGGGTAAACGGATCGTGGTCTACTAAGACTACATCTGATAGAACGGATTATCTTCAAGTTAATATGGGTGAAGTACGTTCTGTTTGTGCTGTGGCCACACAAATATTACGATGGACCTCTGCATGGACCACCAGCAACACACTACAATTATCCACAGACGATAAAGTTTGGAACACTTACAAGGAGAAAAATATTGAAAAGGTATGGAGAGAACTGTAATTGACATTTTCAACAACTAGCAAAGAGTTTGAAGTCAATGCAAATAATTGGCAAAGAGAGCGCGTACACTTAGATGGTGAATTTGGGCGCTTATCCTCATTGGTCTCTGGAGCAGGGAACAGTCATCGGAGATTATAAGCTTGTGTATAACGGGTGTTGCTTAGAAATTTTTAAAGGAATCTAATGCATCTTTTGGTCGAGATGAAACGTCGTTTAAACTAGACAAAAAGTATTTTTCCCAAATAATTCACTTTTTTTTAAGATGAAATTGGTTAAAAAACCTTTAAATTCGAACTGGAGCCAAATATTTTAACGGAAGGCAACGACTTAAGCAGAGGTAGTCCTTCTATTCTTACGTTTGGTGCCTAAAGTTAGAAATGTGGAAATTAGTTGGACATCGTTTATTTACTGAATCAGAGTCCTCAAACCTCGAAGCCATGACTCTGAGAAAGCAGGGAACGTTACAGAAACCAAAAGTGCATAGCCGAAATATGAGCGTTTATTATGAATGATACACAGTGTCACGCAACTACCCATACCGGTTCTACGACAATAGAGTATCCACACTTTAAAATTAGAAGGAAATGTATGAGAGATGTAGGAAGGAAACACAAAATAAAAGTGTTGAATAAATCCTGGTTTAGGGTTAAATTGCGTAGGTTATACGAGCGTGTTTTTTTTTGTCTTTTTTTTTTTTTTTTCATAATTGGAAAAAATAAAGGTCATCTAAGATGGTGTAAAACAATAAAAATAATGAAACCTAAGATGGTGTTTAATTCTCCCTAAGGGTAAATGATTTCAAGATAAAATGAATATTCAAAAACGTTCATTTTAGAATAAAAGGAAAAAAAATGTTGTGACCAGGATTCGAACCTGGGTTATTGCGGTCACTCACACGACCACACTCCTGACTCTCACCCTAAGCCCAATTCCCTAACCCACTTAAACTCATAGCAAAATCAAAATCAAAACCCCCTAACAGTCAAACATCAGAGTGAGACAAACAATGAAAACAGTAAAACGCAAAATGGCGACTCATACTTCCAATGATAAAGTGATTTCAAGATGTCATTAGCATTCGTATCGTGTAGAAAAAAATCGAAAATAAAAGAGGTTTCTTTCCGCCTAAACCCTATGATGGGATGTGAATAATTCATCCTACTCCAATAAAATGAAAATAGTTCGGATGGTGATCACTCAGTTCATGAGTATTCAAAATTCTCTGAAAATGAACAATGATCTGTTCGAGGTAAAAACATGCGAAAGCTTTTTTCTCAATAAAAGTCTTTACTTTAGTTAAAATCTTAATTAAAAATAAACTAACGCGTGAGTGTGATCACTATCAGTGACGAAAGTGTTTGACTTTAGATTCTATACAAAATTCCGTAGTGAGGAAAATAACAACGATACATCGACGCAATTCAATGACAATGATTTGAAGAGAAATAATTAAATTACCCGTTTCATACATTAAAAATTATCAGAAAAAAATCTAACGAAAGAGGTATTCAAAAACGCAGCACCATGCTCACGAACATTCCCATTTCTCGGGAAAAATTAACCATAGAACAGACTAACCTGGGAAAAATACGAAAATGCCAGCACGCGGTGTAACCCAGGTAGTCTCATTATTATCTGTCCATCAAATTTTAATCAAGTCATAGCATCCTTACATTTTTTGGGATCAAAGTCAATGACCTGTCTGTCCAAATTGTTTCCGAAGTAGTACATGTGTGAATCAATGATAGACCAAAGGAAACCTAGTAATGGGTGTATAAGAGTGGCTATGAGTCGGAATGGTATAATCATGCATGGGACCAAAGTGATGATGAAGAAAGTTCGATTTCATCCAATCAAACAAGTGGTGTATCTGGCTGATAGTTTCGAAAGAAACTGTTTGGGGCTGGGTCGGTGGGAGTAACGAAATAATTTGGATAAATCAACAAAGTTGAAATGGTAAATTGGCCACCGTAATGATTACAAAAGCTGACGTTTCGAAAAGCTGACGTTTCGTCGGAGCTCCGACGAAGGGCTAACGCTCGAAACGTCAGCATATCAAACTGTTTCCCCACTGCGATGGACATTTGTTTTTGTCGGTTCCAGCCTGGCGCGGCCGCTAACCCAGATGCCCTCCTGAGCAAATTTTCAAAATGGCGGACAAGCCAAAGAGAGAGATAAGAGAACCAAAGCGATTTTGCAACAAATACTCAACATACACCCATGTTAAAAAGGTCACTTCACAGAGAAAAGATACAAAATTGTATGATATTGAAGTCACGGAGGTTGACAAACCCAACAAGAGACTGAAAATTCACTACATAAGCTACAGTACACGCTTCGATGAGTGGAGACCCTTCGTGGTTCTGTCCTCGTGTACCGGTTCACAAGAGCCAATACAAAAGACAAAATAATACACAATAGCTAACCGATAACTCCTAAACAAAGAAAGAACAATGATAATTCCCTTGTAAACCGGTACACCAGGACAGAACCCCTTCGGGGACGGTGAAGCATCTGAATATTTTCCTTCGAAATTGTATAGACTAGTAGGCTGCAACAAAAATTTATTGGACGACGTTTAGGGTAAAAACAGCAATCTAACCTGAAAAAAATGTATTTATTCCGACTCTTTCGGAAAATAACTTTACAAATCTTACTTGTTTATCTCGTAAGTAAACGATGGTGAAGTGCTTTCCGAGCTACCCGATTCTTCTCCCACTGCTTTCACGCTTATCAAACAGGAAACGGGCAAAAGGAGGAAGGTGTGGCTGTTTTGACTAGCCATTTGACGAGGTTCAATGTGCTCCTTGTTCGACAATTTACATATCAAAACAAAGGAAATTTGTTCCTCTCTTTGATTTTGGCAGTACATTTTCAATTTGCGCTTGCGTAAGAGAGAAATCGCCCAAGACTCCTTGCTCGGTCTTGTTTTGACCACGAACGCCTTCTTAATTTTGACGGACCCGCTCGGGAAAAGGTGAAAATGACGAGGGAAAAACTTTACTTTGTAGTACGAAAATACACAAAATGGAAAGCCATGATATTATAGTTCAATATTTCGGTGGTACATTGTTAACTTTTTATACAGAGAGTCGGCAAGATGATACAACATCCAAAAATCGCACTCGATTTGAGTGGGCCGATGAAGTGGGCGTGGTCACGAAATTCAGTAAGAAACTATTTGTACCCCGTGAGTTTGATATGTTTTGTAATCATTACGGTGGCCAATTTACCATTTCAACTTTGTTGATATATCCAAAGTATAAAGTGGTGTATCTCACTGAAATCCATCCCAACATAGAAGTCGAAGAGAAGATAAATTCAATCAAACCGTTCCTGGATACTCCGTTTAAACACAAAATAAAAGCGGTAAAAGAGAGGCAACATAGCAAGTACCTATATACAATCACGTTTTTCATAAAACCTCGACATCTATATGTGATAAAGCGATTGGAAGAATTACAAGGAGCATAATCCAAAGAAGGCTTTAGCTCACATGATATAGACTTGCTTTACATGTGACGAAACATGACTAAAACGTGGAAACATTGCCACGGTCGCTACGCGACCGCATTCCGGACGCGCGCGTAGGAGCAGGAAAGAGGAAAAGAAAGAAAGAGTGTACATAGAATGATCTATCACTGTAATTAACTGTTTTAAACTGTCACATTTGTTAGTGGTAATGTCTTACCGCGAGTTTGTATGAGCCCAAGAACTGAGTAAAGTTGAGGAATAAAATGACTAGAACGAGTCAGTAAATGTGAAGAATAAATTATATTACTTGAAGAAAGAGGAGGAGGAATGACGAGGAGGAGGAAAGAGGAGGAGGAATAAGGAGGAGGAATGAGGAGGAGGAGGATTGAGGAGGAGGAATGAGGAGGAGAAGGAATGAGGAGGAGGAGGAATGAGGAGGAGAAGGAATGAGGAGGAGGAGGAATAAGGAGGAGGAGGAATGAGGAGGAGGAGGAATGAGGAGGAGGAGGAATGAGGAGGAGGAGGAATGAGGAGGAGGAGGAATGAGGAGGAGGAATGAGGAGGAGGAATGAGGAGGAGGAATGAGGAGGAGGAAGAGGAGGTGGAATAAGGAGGAGGAATGAGGAGGAGGAATGAGAAGAAGGAATGAGGAGAAGGAATGAGGAGGAGGAATGAGGAGGAGGAAGAGGAGGTGGAATAAGGAGGAGGAATGAGGAGGAGGAATGAGGAGGAGGAATGAGGAGAAGGAATGAGGAGAAGGAATGAGGAGGAGGAATGAGGAGGAGGAATGAGGAGAAGGAATGAGTAGGAGGAGGAATGAGGGGGAGAAATGAGGAGGAGGAATGAGGAGGAGGAGTGAGGAGGAGGAATGAGGAGGAGAAATGAGGACGAGGAATGAGGAGGAGGAATGAGGAGGAGGAAAGAGGAGGAGGAAGAACAATAGAAAATATACGATCCCACATGAACGAGATGGACAGTTTCGTTTCGTATATAAGAAAAATAAACAATTGGTTCTATATGAGCGCGCACTTTGAATTATTATAATTAATATTTCAAAGTACGCGTTCTTTTAAAGTTTGTTAGACATAACGGTGGATGTATACAATATGATAAAACTCCAAGTTTCTACCTCCACACTCATTTCTTACCTGCTCACGGAGAGTGTGGACGATGGCGAGTACTCAAGATCTTTCCGCAGTTCTGAAGTCGTATCGAAAAAAAATGCATGCTATTCATGCTCGCGTAAAGTATCAGGAAAATGTGTTGAAGGAATATAAAAAACATGCTGAGATTGGAACGATTCCCAAAGATTGAAATCAACGAAAAGTTACCCTAAGATGCAAAGTCCTGAAGCTCAAAAACGTTTCAATGAAGCATACCATCAAGTATAATGTACGGTCTTAGATCAAGCGATTCAAGAGATTGAAAAGAATCTTGCTGCACACAAAGAACAATATCAATCCTTGGTACAACAGCGACAAAGTGAGCGAAAGTATTGGAATGCAGGAAAGAAAAGACACCCAAGATATCTCACCACACACGGGTGAAAACTGAATCGGTTGAATTACACAACAAAATACGATAAACTCTGTGCAAAGTTAGACACATTCTCAAAATCTAGGGAGAACAAAGATATCTTAGACACGGTTGAAGAGGATGCAAGTGGTGTATGAGGCGGTGATAGGTTAGGGAATGTGGTGAGACAATAATACATAAAAAGCAGAGAATCTTAAACTTTTTCATTAGTATCGCTGTGACACGAAATGGGAGTCGCGTTATCTTGATAAACTAGCGACTAGACGACAAAGTATAAAGACAATAACGAAAATCAATAGTAAACACCTAAACGATTGATGAGATTTCAAAAAGGAAATGTCATAATATACGCCAAGCTATTATTTTTTGTCGCAATTGAAACGACTTTGGATAACATTTAGCTCTTAAGAAGCTGCTAAATATGCCACAAATTAAAGTGGAAAAATGCCTCATGCAGATTACGAAACAACGGCTTAACCTGCACTTCATTCCAAATATTGCCATCTCAATTTGACCAAAACGTGCACCTTTGAGAGGGCTCGATGGAGTCAAACGTTAGGAAAATAAATATTTTCCAAAAAGTTCCTGTCGTAAGAAAATTGATAACAAGATATGAAGCCCGACCTATCTGAAATGTCGATCTTACTTCATGAAAAATTAATGATTTTCATTCAAGAGGTTATGCAATATTTGGCCACCTAGATGAAATGATTCAAAAACATATTTTTACCATCAAGAATCCGTGAAGCACCTTTAATTCAACATAGAGCGACTAGACGACAAAGTATAAAGACGATAAAGAAAATCAATAGTAAACACCTAAGGGATTGATGGAATTTTTACCATCAAGAATCCGTAAAGCACCTCTAATTCAACATAGAGCGACTAGACGACAAAGTATAGAGACGATAAAGAAAATCAATAGTAAACACCTAAACGACTGATGAAATTTCAAAACGGAAATGTCATAATATACGCCAAGCTATTAATTTTTGTCGCAATTGAAACGACTTTGGATAACATTTAGCTCTTAAGAAGCTGCTAAATATGCCACAATTTAAAGTGGAAAAATGCCTCATACAGATTACGAAACAACGGCTTAACCTGCACTTGATTCCAAATATTGCCATCTCAATTTGACAAAAACATGCACCTTTGAGAGAGCTCGATGGAGTCAAACGTTAGCCGCAAACCGTAAAAGAAAAAAGGAAAAAAAGGTGGTTAACGTAAAAAAAAAATGTTTAAACCGTAAGTCGTGAAAAAGGGAAAAATTGTCAATCTACGATGTGTCATTTTGGCGTATTCATAGGATGTTATGGGTCTTGTCTTGTGGTTAATTAACCTTACAAGCCATCTCTCCATTGAGACCCGCAGAAAGTGACAGGTGTTTTAAGATGTGCAATAACAGGAACAATCGAAAACAAATGTTTTTCAGAAAGTTCCAGTCGTAAGAAAATTGACACCAAGATATGAAGCTCGACCCATCTATAATAGCAGTCTTACTTCATGAAAAATTAATGATTTTCATTCAAGAGGTTATGCAATATTTGGCCACCTAGATGAAAGGATTTAAAAACATATTTTTACCATCAAGAATCCGTGAAGCAGTTTTAATTCAACATAGAGCGACTAAACGACAAAGTAAACTATATCAGGCTCCAAGTGTCTTCACCTCAGTACACCCAACTACCACTGGTAGTATATGATATAGTCAATTCCGACTGCTCTTGCTTAATTTGAATATTTATCCCGACTTTTCTAAAATAGAGAGCTTAATGGGGTTCACCGTTAGCCCCAAAAAGGCAAAAAAATCAGCGGTTAATCTTAAAGAATGACATTTTTTAACCGTTAGTCGTAAAAAAGGCAGAAATGTGGTTAATGTGGTTGCGTGGTTATCTACACCGGTAACAAAAACAAAAATATTTTATTCAGGTCCCGCAGGGTCATATTCCGCGAACCAAAAATAACCTCCTTTCGCCTGTGGGATGAGTTGACAGACAGCTGACTATTTTTAGGATTTCAATTTTCTTCATCCAGTTTGTGAGTTATGGTTGATAAACTATCAACCTTTTCACATAATTGAAATTTATTTTTATTACTTCTGCTGCATGATCGTGCTGTTTTGAGATGTGGAATAACAGTAAGTACCAGTCCTTAGAAAACAGACACCAACCCATCCGTTCAATTATAAAATAAATGATTGAGTTTCATTTAGACAATATTTTTAAAATATTCGGCCACCGAACTAGGTGAAATAGCTTTTGAAAATATTTTTCACTCAAGAACCCGCTAAACACCTTTAATTCAACACTCTCAACTGATAGAAAACGCCAAACTCTGCGTTGCAATTAAAACATAATATTTAGCGCCCAAGAAGCCGATAAACATGCCACTGATGAGATGAGGATGACCTGAATGCAGAATACGATCAAAGGCGAAATCTGCACTTGGTTCCAAGTATCACCATCTCAACATGACAAAAATGTGCCCAGTTGAGAGAGCTTAGTGGGGTTCACCGTTGGCCGCAAACAACCAAAAATCAGTCTTAAAAAATGATATTTTCAACCTTTAGTCGTAATAAAAGGAAAAATGTGGTTAATGTGATAGCGAGGGTTTGTACACCGATAACAAAAACAAAGATATTTCTCTCAGGTCCGGCAGAGTCATATTCCGCGAACCGATACTGACTTCCTTTCGCTTCTGGGATAAGTTGACAGACAGCTGACTATTTTTGGGATTTTCGGTTTCTTTATTCAGTGTGTGAGCGATGGCTGTCCTGAAAGGCATAATTAATTCATAACGAGCTGTGGAACGGAAGTCAGTGGAACGGGCAAGAATTGAAATCATTTCAGCTTCAGTCGACTATTAGCCACCTGCGATAGTGCTTCGCACCGCAGAAGAAGATCAACCAGAGTCAGTTAAAAGAAACTAAGGGTATTATTAACCAGGTATGTATCTAAGTTTATCCATATCTTGATTTAAACGTTGCCATTTCAGAGAATGCGAAAAAAATAAACCATGTCAGGAACAATTAGGGGAAAACATTTGCCTCCACAGCGGCAGGTTATCATTCTTCCTATCCTACAGAGAGTGGCTTACGCATGACCAAAGTTCGAACGTTGCTTATTTGTGGAAGTTTCCTAATAACGCAGTTTTTTTCCATCCCGGAATATGACAGGTAAATTAAAATAGATGACCAAATGATGTTTCGCCAAATATCAAGAGGAAGGTGAACTGAAAACTACTCAACGCTTTTGCTTTCCTCATATTTGTGTTTGCATTTCATTTCAAAAAGAATTACAAGAGGAGAGAGGCAATGGGCGGAGTTTAAGATGAAAACGTTCTTAGGGAGCTTTTTGGAAGTTTTTCCACAAAGATATTGGAGTGGATGATTTTTTCATTCTCTAGTCAGAAATTTTGTATAGAATGTCAAAACTGCAGGTCTGCCTTAGCTCTCTTGCTTTGTAACATATTTTCTTTGCTAAGTATACTTGAGCATGCTTATTTTAATTTTTTTCATTTTTTATTTATTTTTTTTTTGTGGACTTTATCAGCTTTCTCACCTCCCCTCTGACTTGTCTAACACTCCGATCCGCCCTTTTCATCAAACATTTTTCAATAAATGTGCTGAACGTCTTGTTTTGCAGGTACTTAACGGAGGCAGCGTGGCCGAGTGGTCAGCGTGTCGGACTTGCAAACCGTCCCTCCCGGGGTTCGAGTCCCGCCCTGACCACTACCTGAATTTGTTTCACGGTGGCTCCGAGTTCAAATCCTCGGCCATGCTTATAAATAGCCAACTGGTTTGCCTCCGGCCAGTTGGGATTCTTAACAATTTTATGTTCTATTTGAATGATTTGTTTTATAGCCCACAATGTAAACTACTGGGTTACCAGTAATTGTGTTAGCTATTAAAGTTAATTTTTTTTGTTTTTGTTTTTTTAGTTCTGATATGCCTCACATGACTGGTCGACAGGCTTCATTTTTTACCGCGCTGTTTTTGATTTCTCAAATGTTCCGTGACATTGTCGGTCAGCAGTGTAGAGCTGGTGGAGACCTATACTCAATTTATCAAATGATGCTTAAGGACCACACCTTTAAGACGTTTAAGTTTCCACCAGGCACGCTGGAATGCAGAGAGGCTTGTCTGGTTGATGACAGATGTCAAAGCTATAATGTAGTCATGTTCATTGCAATATGTGAGTTAAACAATCGGACTAAAGAGGCCAGACCAAAGGACTTTGTCAAGGACGAGAACAGATATTACATGCCGATAGGTCGAAAACGAGGTGAAAGAACGTGAAACACTAAACAGTATTAACGCACTAAAGAGATTGGGGACGCTCAATCTACTAGTTGAATTGTCTAATTTGAATGTAAGTCTAACATTTACACAAAAACGTTACCCAGCATTGTGATAAATAGTTTTTAGAGAAAGGCTGGTAGACTATTAATTAAAAGTGCATTAAGGTAACGCAGAAAAATGGTATGGGTCACCTCACGTTCATGAATTTACGCTGCTTGTAAGTGTTGTTAGTTTTCCTATCCTTTTCAGCAATCTCAATATATGTAGTACCCAAAGTCTATATTATTTATATCAATGTTCTAGATCGGGAAGAAAAAAACCAATGCAGGTAGATATAAGCGTAACTGCCTATTTCTTTAATAACAATTTATTTAGAATGTGAGCCTGTTGGTGTGGCAGACAGGAACATAATACCAGACGCAAGAATGACAGCGAGCACCACTAACAGTGATAAAGAATATCCATACTATGGCCGATTGAATGAAGGGAGAGGACACGGTGTGTGGTGTCCTGATACTAGATCTGATAGAACAGACTTTCTTCAAGTTGATATGGGCACAGAGCACCTTGTTTGCGCCGTGGCGACACAAGGACATGGAGGGGGTGCTCGAGTCACCAGTTACAAAGTACGCCTTTCTGCGGACGGAATAACTTGGATCACTTACAAGGAAATAAATATTAAAAAGGTACAGAACGATGTTAACTTTGCGGTTACATTTTTATCTTAATATGATCCATAACCTAAGATAAGGAGCGATGAGAAGAAGGAGAGAGATGAGGTTCATAGGAAAGATTTTAAGCATCAAAATTCACACCGGATTGCTTAAAAGAAGAGCGGATTTAAGTAGTAAGTCAACGATCTAACTCTCGTTTCTCGCGTAAGATCATTGAGCTTGAAAAACATCTACATTAAATTTATGTAATCTTAAATTGACCATCCAATATTTATCAACCTTAGTAAACAAACATTGTTTGCAATCTCTCTTATACCGTGTTGCGACCTGGGCAGCTCTGAAAGAGTGTTTGTTTCTTTGTTTTGTTATTTTGTTTAAAGACATAGTTTCTTTTTTCCTTTTTCCGTTTGTTTTTTCTGTTTAAGATTTCTTTCCTTGATTTTCAGGTGTTTGTAGGAAATTCCGACGGAAGGAGTGTTGTGAAAAATTCAATGGGTACTGACGTCAAAGCCAGATATGTTCGGTTTTATCCTGTCACATTTAACCTGTGGCCATGCACGAGTGTTGAAATATATGTGAGGAAATGATGGACCAAACAAGTTTACTTATCTAACAGCTCAATCACTAACAGCATGCAATCAGAATAACTAGAAAGAAAACACCAAAAAAATCACAAAAATAATTTTAGAATTGATAGTGATAATGATAGTAATGATTATGATAGAAGTATTGACAAAGATAACAATTACAAGTCTAGGCTGGAATATGCAAACAAAGCTCTGATTCCGTACAGATAGTCAATAAGCGAACGGAAAATCTTCTATATTCAGCAGAATTACACAGTTAAACAGAATCTGGGGTAGACGGATAAGATATTCCGCATTTGTTTCAAAGTTGTTTGTGTAACATCGGTATTTATCTAGTATAACATTCAGTTACCATTGCTGATTTCTGACGTGATCTCTAGATACATATGAGTCATCTTTTCTATCCAGACCAGTTGATGACTTGTGGAAGGACATCAGTGAAAGTCTAATTGAAATTCCTGAAGCAGGACAAAAATAGTCAAACAATGCAATAAGTGAATGGCTCATGCAAATAATATCAATAGATTCAGTGGAATTGAGACTACTGAAGGGTGGATACCTGAAACCAAACAGCAAAGCAGTCAGTCAATAAGTAATCATGCAGTTATGTAGGAAAACAGTATCAACTCCTCCAAACAATAATGTACCAACAAAAGCGGGCTAAAACACGCCAACAGCAGCTCAGTATGCTACATTAACAGCAATGAGTTACTTTTCAACTTCATTACCCGATGAAGACAAGCAGTAAAGAAGTTATAGGGTCGCGATTTACAGTTGCCTTTTATAGCTTGAGTCCGCAAATAATAGGTACTATTTATTATGAAAAAAAAACTCGTTTTATGTCTATTTATTACCTGGGATCTGTTTTTTACTCGCTGATATTAATTAAAAGCTGAATCCACCAAAGAGCTCCTCTTTCAAGTGTTTAGCGAATTTAATGCGGAAGAGGGGAGGGAAACATTCAGGGGGTGGTAGGAAATCGAAAAGTAAGGAAGCTGGAGTTAAACGCCGACTGGATGGGTCACCTGGCTCATAAATAGACTTTAACCTCGATTGTCGATAGTCGATTGGTATTGGCGGAGGAACGTGCAAAACCTGATCGGCATCATTGTTATTCTTACGAAGCTCCCACCTCAACCCCCGTTATGGTAGCTTTTTCTTTTCTCCGATAGTTAGCGTAAAAGGATCTGTGCTCGATTCCATCATAGTAACGCTTTTTTCGCGCATCTTGTTCCTTTGCTAAGAAAGCAAAAAATCACGCCTTTTTAATCTTCCCACGAGTGTTAAAAGATTTAATTAAATTCAAAACTAATACGTGATATATCTTCCTCTGCCGTCCGCAATAGCTTTATCACATTCTTCTGACAACTAATTCATTAAACTAAAAAGGTTTTGACAGATTTGGTGACTGCGGACGAAGCGATCAGAAGGCAACTGCACAAAACTTATTCCCTCTGGATGTAAAAGTCGTGGTTTAAACCAGATTCAGGCCATAAAGTGTGTTGTGTTTCGGGATAAAATTTCGTTACTCACACAACCTTCCCAACACAGGAATTAAGGTTGATATCACGGGGATAAAAAAAACTGTCAGGAACACTTCACGAAATGTGGGATGTTATGTATGATGCGTAAGCGAAATGTTCCGTAGACCATTCGGCTAAGAACCTTAACCATACAGTCTTTATAACTATTAATTTGATCAATCCGCCTTGAATCAAATCGAGCACTTTTAAAAACAGATCATACTACAAACAAACGTAGCGTCTCCAACCCATGACGTCTTTCTAGCTATCAAGTAAGGCTCTAGCCTGCTGAGCGAAAGGTAATATTAAATTTAGGCAGTGTAAGGTTTCGGTAATATTTTGAGAAAGCTGTTTTCGAGAAAGCTCGATCATTCAGATCTCATGATGCCTCTCAAAGACCGTTCTTTTCCAATAAGCTCCGGCACAGTTCTAAGTATTTTCTGTTTGCTTCTTTACTCCGCTGGATTCATTCGTATTGAGACCAAGTTCGATGATTATGAACGAAGATTGAAGACAGTGGAGGAATTCATTCCTCAAGATCAAATGATGCAATTAAGGACGGATTTTGCTCCGACTGAACAAGGTAATGTCCAACTGTCTTTAAATTCCAAACACGGTCGTCCGTTTTTTTGCTAGTCGTGCTCCTTAAAAGTTGTTTAAGGATGCGAATTACTCTGAACTGTCAAACGATGAAGTTTCTAATCAAAGTTACTCGAGAGCTAATGGTCACGTCCTCCCACTTCCGTTCTAGCAAAATGAATAATTTAAACAAGATTTATCGTAGAGAGATGTTTTTTTCGTCTTATCATGAGCGATGTACAAAGAAAAACGTCTGAGTTCCCGTGAGGAATAGAACCTCAGAACTTCGGATTCCGCGCTCCAATGCTCTGTCACCGAACCACAGAGACTCTCTGGTGAACAAAGCCCATCACGAAGTTCATATTCGACACGCGTCCTGCATACTGCTAGGATCGGCGATGTCGATCGGTAGAGTCATCATCCTTCCATTAATAAATCGACGCTTCCACAAATCTCACAACGTAGCGAAAGTATACCAGGGATATGTTTTACATCATATCTAGTCTCTCGTTTTCATTGCGAAATAAGTCCAGACTTGCCAAAGATTAAAAACAAGGGCTCTCAAGACTAGCAGTACACTATATTTAAATAGCGGTATTTAAATAACAGATTTGATGTGTTGCCCATTGCTCTGTCAACGAGAAATCAAAGTTCTCTTGTAAGTCTCCTTGTGAACATAAAGCTTTGAAATATGATTTACCTTCTCGTTAGGCTTAATACTCCAAATGATTAAATTTGTAGAGAAATCAAATCAAGAGATTAACATGACCCATTTGACAAGGGGTTAAATCTAAATCTCTTTTACGTCGCTTTTGATGACTGAAAAGGATTTTCTGTCCTCGCTCTGATAAAATTTGTCATCAGCTTCGGTGCTTGTAATTGATCTTAGCTCGTTTTCATGTTATTTGAGTTGACAAGAAAGGCGTTATGAGGTTACCCCTTTTCATTTTATGATACATTTTCAGTAGTCCCCACCACCCCTACCGAGCTTGAAGTTCATCGACAGAAACGCAGTATTTCACATCCATCTCCTATTAATGACTCGGCTGGGATTAGAAAAATGATAGAAGACATTGTTTCATCCACTTGGAAGATTCACCACAACAAAGCTGCTTCGAATGCTTGTCCCCGTGGCCTTCCGGGACCTCCGGGAAGTGCTGGACCCAAAGGTGACAAAGGAAGGAAAGGGAGAAAAGGATCTCAGGGAGTAATGGGATCACCAGGAAAAGGCGGAAAACAAGGAATCATGGGACCACCGGGGATAAGAGGAGAAAAAGGAATACAAGGTGACATTGGGCCACCGGGTATTCTGGGTATCCCAGGGACTAAAGGTGAACCAGGAGAGTCTATTTCAAAGCCAAAAGTGACAATCTCTCCTCCAAAACTTAATGTTAACGAAACCAATACAGCCTCGCTCCTATGCTCTGCTTCTGCAAATCCTGCAGCTCAGATATCTTGGTCAAAGACTGATGGATCGTTACCTAACAACAGGACCATAGTGACGTTTAATGGACTTATGCAGATAAGCAATGTGCTTCTCGAGGATTCTGGCACATACAAATGTGTGGCGAAAAATATCCTGGGAGAAGATGAAAAAGTTTCAAGTGTCGTCGTACAGAGTAAGTTGTATATTTATTTACACCATGCGTTTGAAATTGGCCAGATTAATTTTCTTTCACTAGATTTAGGGCTTTAGTGAAAAGAAGGAGTGATGACAAGAAAAGGTGCAGCGTTTCTCCACTGCTACCTTTTATACTTTTGTTTAACTGCCGTGGTGTATTTGTTGTTGTTGCAATTTTTGTCTCACTGTTTTTTTTCTTTGCTTTTTGTTTTGATTTTGAGATTAATTCTTTAGCTTTTAAAGTACCTGTAATTGTTTCTAACGGATTACTAGCCTACATAAGATAGTCAAAGCATGATATGGCCATCAATATCCAAATAGGCTAGTCACATCAGTCTTTGTCACTATTAGATGTGTATTATTCGTTACTCGTCGACAGGTCGTCCGAAAGTCACACTCCCATTTGGTCCAACATACGTTGAAAAGGGTAAGAACATCACTTTACCAAAATGTCACGTTATTAGCTCTCCTCCAGCAGTAATCACATGGTCTAAAGTGCACGGGGAGTTGGCAAAATCCAGGACTGTTTCAAAGGATAGGCAGCTGTTGATATTTTATGCCCAAAAGCTGGACTTTGGTTTGTACAAGTGTACAGCATCAAATACATTAGGATATGATTCTGCTGTTACGTCGCTCGCTGTTGTAGTATTGCCTAAGTTTATTGTAACTCCACCCACAAAGGTAATAGAGATCATCAGCTACAATATCACTGTCCCCTGTAAGGCCAGTGGAGACCCTCAACCAAAAATCACCTGGGTCAAAGAGAATGGAGAGCTGCCAGTTGGACGATCGCAGGTTAGTGAAGATGGAACACTGAAAATATTAAACTCTAAGAAAGAGGACGCGGGAAGATATGTATGTACAGCAGCCTCGAACCAAGTGATCGCCAAGGCAGTGAGTACAGTGGAATTATCTATTGTCAAAGGGGGTAAGTCTGCTCTATACTTGCATCTTCTATATTTTTAAACCATTTTTTTGTATTTTCATAACTCTAAGAACTTTTACAAGATTTGTAATGCCTAATCCTCGTCACAATTCTTGAAAAATCCTCATCAATGTTGGCGAAGGGAAGAATGGAGAGTCGGGTAAAAACGCAGAATTGAGAGGTAAGCGGGGCGCTTTAACGCATCCGTTAGCAATCCATGGTTTTTCCTTTTTTAACCGACCAACATTTTCATTCTCGTATATGATCTATAGCCATTGCTCTTACTTTTGTTAAAAGCGTTCGTTTCTCCATTATGGGTGTTGGCGGGAAATCGAAGGAAAAGCCTCATTTTATTCAAGAGAAGAAGTAAGCCTTGCAAGGGGACTACCAAATACATGTAATTAATTGGACTCTTGCTGTTTTGATTAGAAATTCTACAGACATACCACTTACCCTATGTCTAAATAGTCTGTTGTTGAAAGATTCTTGGCATTATGAGGGGAGTGGGGATTGGGATTAGGGGAATGCTACCTTGGGATAGTGGACAGGAACAAAGTAACAGATGGGGAAATGATAGCAAACATTTTTCAAAATAATGCTATGCCCGATTCCATGGCAAGAGAAGGAGGGGACGATTCCTCAGCAAAGGACATTATCATTCAGTACTTTGTCACGACAGAAATGTTTTACACTTTCACGCTCCAAAAACTGTGGGAAAAAAATGAAACTGTGAAGTTTGTTTACTTAATGTCTGTGCCATTCAATTTCAATCAGTATGCGAGCCTGTTTAAAAAACTGAAAGAATACAAGATGCCATAATGAGAGCAACCTGCTTTTTCGATAAGAAAAATTATCCATACTTTGGCCGACTGAATGAAACATGGCCAGGCGGACCGTGCTTGACTAATACTAAAACTGACTGGAATTCACATAAAACGGCGCTCAGCATTGTGATACATGGCTTTTAAAGAAAACTTGTGAGACTACTCATTAGAAGTGGGTTAACGTAACGCAAATAAATGTCATGGGTGACCTGAAGCTCATGGATTTTACGCTGCTTGTTTTTGACGTTTAATATTCTTAACCTTTTTAACTATCTCAGCATAATCCGCACCCAAAGTCTGTACTAGTCATTTCATATTGTTCAAGATAGGACTTAAAAACAATAAATGTGGCTAAATATAAGCCTTATAGTTTATTTCATTTACTCTTATTTAGAATGTGGGCCTGTTGGTGTGGCAGATAATAATATAATTCCAGATGCCAGAATAACAGCAAGTAGTTTTTACAGTATCAATTATCATCCATACTACAGCAGACTCAACGAAAGTAGGGGGAGCGGAGCGTGGTGTCCTAGGCATCCATCTACTACAGCAAACTATCTTCAAGTTGATATGGGTGAAGTGCGTTTTATTTGTGCTGTAGCTACACAAGGAGAACGGGCGACATCTGAATGGACCACCAGCTACAAACTACAATTATCTACAGACGGTACAATTTGGAATACTTACGAGGAGACGAATATTGAAAAGGTATGGAAACAGCTTTGATTGACATTTTCAACAACTAACAAAGAGTTTGAAGTCAATGCAAATAATTGGCAAAGAGATCGCATACACTCAGATGGTGAATTGGACACTTATCTTCATTGGCCATTGCACCAGAAAACGGTCGTCAGAGATTATAAGTTTGTGTATGACAGGTTTGATTGGAAATTTTAAAAAGAAACTAATGCGTCTTTTGACCGAGACGAAACGTCGTCTAAACCAAACAAAAAGCATTTTTTCAAAAGTAGTTCACTTTTCTTTTAAAGATGAGATTGATTAAAAAAAAAACCTTTAAACTAGGATTGGAGTCGAATTTTTTTTAACGGAATGCTTTAATGACTTAAACAGAGGTAGTTCATCTATTCTCGAGTGTGGTGTGTGACGTCAAAGAGATTTAGAAATTAGTTGGACATTGTGCTGCGAAGACTTTTCCACCCACGATACATTAACTAAAACATCATTTCTCATGATGATATCTTGTTTTGCGGATTTCGTGAGACAGGAAACGTCTCCGTCTCTCTTTCTGTTCCTTATTTTGTCTATGTTATTGATTCATTATGCTTTGGTTTATTTTTTTGGCCTTTTCCTCTTTCGCAAATCACAATAGTGACATGATATGTGCACGCTGCACACACTAGCTTAAGTATTAGCAACATTGATATTCGGGGAAAGATTCAAGAAGAGACTTTGCATTTGGTTTCAGAGAATGAATGGTAAACAATCCAAAATAAAAAAAGATAAAAAAGTGAAAAACGTGTCGAAAAATTAACTTCGTTTGGAAACGCCGGGCCGCAATACAATATAACACAAAAATGCCTGAAAGAAGTGAGCTGTTGAGACCTGTTCAAATGCCCCCTACCTCCCTCTCCCCCTCATCCGGCACCTCCTTCATTTTATTGTATTAAGAATTGGTTCACCATAACAAGTTGTTCACTCGTTTTTTTTTTTTTCGTCTTTTTTTTAAATCAGGTGTTCCCAGGAAACTCAAATCAGAACAGCATTGTAAAGCATTCACTCAGAAATAAATTCAAAGCCAGATACGTTCGCTTTTATCCTGTAACATACAATAGTTATCCCTGTTTAAGGGTTGAAATATTTGTGCTAAAGTAATACATCAAATATGTCCATTCATCCATCAGCCTAAAAAACTGAAAGAAAATTGTCAAATTAATAATGGCAACTGAACTGAGTGGAGTACAATTTGGGCTGAAATCATACGCGTGATTTGAAAATCGAACGAGCGCGCAGTGCGAGTTCGATTTGAAATCAAAAATATGATTTCAGACCAAAATTTGCACGACGCGAGGTTCAATTACCACTTTATTAAATCGATTTTGAAGTCGCCCAAATACAGGACTTGGTCAATTCAAATATTTTATTGATGCAGTGTTACATACATTTTGAACTCGCCCAAATACAGAAATCTAAAATCTGAAAATCAGAAATCTTGGAATCTGATTAGTTGTTTGTTTTAAGTGTAACATCCTCATTGGCTGGAAAAAAGATACGATTTAAAGCAAAAAATGGTGCGATTCATGAATAAATCGCACCAGTTAGAGCCAATCAGATTACAGAGACCACCAATGATTTCAAAATGGATGTAATAAATAGGGATACACGGGAAAATAAAGACTAGCAAACGAATCAACAAACTGATTAACCAACTAACCATTATCAAAGGCGGATCCAGGATTTTCCTTAGTTGGGAGTTGTTCACTTTTTTCTTCGGTTTTCTTTTATTCCAGTTGTTCTCATGAACTCAAATCAGAACAGCATCACAAGAGCATTTACTCAGAAATTAATTCAAAGCCAGATACGTTCCGTTTTATGCTGTAACATACTATCATTGGCCATTTTGACAGTAGAAATTTTTGTACGAAAGTAATGCATTAAATACGTCCATTGCATGCGTCCATCTAAAATCAAAATTAACAGAAAACTGTTAGTTAAATGGCAAAAATGTAAATAAACCGTAGCAAATAAACAAAAAAAGAAATCTGAATAACCAAGTAACCATTATCAAGGGCAGATCTAGGATTTTTCTTAGGAGTGAGTGAACCACAAAGGAATGACCCCAATGATGTTTCTTTTGACGAGGAGAAGAGCTGTTGCTTAAAACATTTGTGCTAACCTGTCATTTTTATGGAGTTTAACATAAATTCTTTAACCTTGACTTACGCTTTACTTCAAAACCAATATTTTTTCTCGTAGTGCTTATTTTTTTTATCTTTCTTCCTTTTTTTTTTTTTTTTTTTTGCAATACTAGTTATAAAAGAAAGCACCAGGTCATTTCAGGTCATTTCAGGGGGAGGCTGCTACTCACCCCATGCACCCTCCCTCTAGATCCGCCCCTGACTACTCCCCCTTCGCTGCAGTCGGGTAGTAAAACAGTTATACAAAATAAACATTTAGGATAAAATATATAAGGTGTTCCAGATCTGTGCTAAATGGTGTGTTTGCTCACTGTCACTTTTCATTTAACATTTGTGGTTAGCTGCTATCGTTGTGAGTTTTGTTTTTTCAATAAGTTAATATCTTATGAAAATGAAATCAATAGATTCAGTGGAATTGAGATTCCTGGATACCTGAAACCTAAAAGTAGAGTAGGCAGCCGATAACAAATCATATCTGTAGGAGAACAATATCAACTCGTCCAAACAATAATGTACCAAGAGGAGAGCGCTAAAACACACCATTAGCAGCTCACTATGCCACATTACTAGCGATGGGTACCTCCTATTCAATGACATTACCTGATGAAAACGAGCAGTAACGAGGTCATAGGGCCGCGATCTACAATTGCCTTTGATAACTAGACTCCTCAAATGCTAATTACTCTTATGAGAAGAAAAGGCTTCATGTTTTTTTGGTTTTTTTGTTTTCCCAAACATTCGCTGATACTAACAGCTGAATCCACCAAAGAGGTCTCCATACCTCTCTGGTATTTGATTAAAAATATTTAAAAAAAAGTTGATCGCTTCACACACACTCACACACACTCACACACACTCACACACACTCACACACACTCACACACACACACTCACACACACACACACACACACTCACACACACTCACACACACTCACACGCACTCACACACACACATACACTCACACACAATCTCAAACACACACTCACACACACTCACACACACTCACACACACTCTTACACACTCACACACACACATATATATATATACATAAATTATATATATATATATATATATTATATATATACATTTTATTTGAACTGTTAGACGGACACGAGTGTAATTGTATCGCATTGAAGAGAAATAAAAGCTGCAATAAACTAAAGTAATTCAACTCCTATTATCTATTTGTACTAGTACGCCTTTTTTTCTTACAGTCGAACCTCTACAGCTTCGCTGGAAAATAAACGAATGAAGTTCGATCGTGTTGTGCTATTAGGGAAGACACTATACATTCACAGTGCCTCTCTTTACCCAGGTGTTTCAAGGGGTATCGTCGAATTTAATGCTTGGGAGGAGGGTAACCTTGCAATGGACTAGCATCCCATTCAGGGAGTGGTAGGAAACGGAAACTAAGAAAGCCTGGGTTAAGCGCCGGCTTGATGGGTTACCTGGCTTATAAAGGAACTTTAACTTCGATCGTCGATAGTCCATTGATTATTGGCGGATGAACGTGCAAAACCTGATCGGCGATCATTATTATTCTTACATACAACGCAAAGGTTGACATCACGGGGATAAAAAAACTGTCAGGAAGGCTTCACGGAATATGGGAGGTTACGTATGATGAGCAAGCGAAGTGTTCCGTAAGCCAATTTGGCTCAGAATCTTAACCACAGTCTCTCGAAGTATTGCATTGATTCCGCCTAAAACCAAATCAAATACTTTTAAAGACAGATCATACTACAAACAAACGTAGCGTCTCTAAACGATGACGTCTTTCTAGTCAAGTACTTTTAAAAACAGATCAAGTACTTTTAAAAACAGATCATACTACAAACAAACGTAGCGTCTCTAAACCATGACGTCTTTCTAGCTATCAAATAGGGCTCTGGCCTACTGACCTTAAGGCAATATTAAATTAATTTAGGCAGTATAAGGTTTTAGCAACCTTTTGTGAAAGCTGCTTTCGAGAAAGTTCGATCATTCAGCTCTTGTGATGTCTCTCAAAGACCGTTCTTTTCCAGTAAGCCCAGGCACAGCTCTGAGTGTTTTCTGTTTGCTTCTTTATTCCGCTGGATTCATTCGAATTGAGATCAAGTTCGAGGATTATGAACGAAGGTTGAAGACTTTGGAGGAATTCATGCCTGAAAATCAAAAGATGCAATGAAGGACGGATTTTGTTCCGACTGAACAAGGTAATATTCAACTGTCCAAACAGGGTTGTCTGTTTTGTTGCTAGTCATTCTCCTTTAAAATTATTAAGGTCGCGAATTACTTTGAAATATTAAACGATTAAGCTTTTCATCAAAATTATCCGAGAGCTAATGGTCATGTCCTCTGACTTCCGTTCCACCAAAATGAAATAATTTGAGCCAGATTTATCTTAGAAAGATTTTTTTTTCGTCTTGTCACGAGCGTGAGACAAAGATCAAATTCTGAGTCGCCATGAAGAGTAGAACCTCAGACTTTCGGATTCTACGCTCCGATGCACTACCACTGAGCCACGTACAGAGACTCTATGGTGAGCAGGGGTCATTACGAATTTCATATTTGACTCGCTCCCTGCATACTGCTAGGATAGGCAATGTCGACCGGTAGATTTACCTTCCTTCCACTGAAATATCGACACTTCCATATATCTCACAATGTAGAACAATTATGTAAAGGATGTGCTTTACATAATATCTTGTCCCTCATTTTCATTCCGAAATAAGTTGGAGACCTGCCAAGGATTAAAAAGCAGAGGCTCTCAAGATTAGCAGTACACTATTATTAAATGGCAGTATTGGAAGAACAGATTTGATGCGTTGCCCATTGCTCTGTCAACGAGAAATCGAAGCTCTCTTCAAGTCTCTTTGCGAACATAAAGCTTTAAAACGTTAACTTACCTTCTTGTTAGGCGTAATGCTTGAAATAATTTGGCCATCTCAACTGAAATTATTTAAAACATATTTTACTCTCAAGAAGCAACAAGTGTTTTAAGATGCGCAATAATAGGAACTATCGAAAAATAAATGTTTTCCAAAACTTCCTGTCATAAGAAAATTGGCACCAAGATATGAAGCCCGACCTATCTGAAATATCGATCTTACTTCATGAAAAATGAATGATTTTCATTCAAGAGGTTATGCAATATTTGGCCACCTAAATGAAATGATTTAAAAACATATTTTTACCATCAAGAACCCGTGTAGCACCTTTAATTCAACATAGAGCGACTAGACGACAAAATAAACTACAGCAGGCTCCACGTGTCTTCACTTCAGTGCACCCAACTACCATCTAGTCAATTCCGACTGCTCTTACTTAATTTGAATATTTAGCCCGACTTCTCTAAAATAGAGAGCTTAATGGGGTTCACCGTTAGCCACAAAAAGGCAAAAACATCAGCGGTTAATCTTAAAGAATGACGTTTTTTTAACCGTTAGTCGTAAAAAGGGCAAAAATTTGGTTAATGTGGTTGCGAGGTTATCTACACCGGTAAAAAAAACAAAAATATTTTGCTCAGGTCCTGCAGGGTCATATTCTGCGAAACAAATTAAAAATGACGTCCTTTCGCCTGTGGAATGAGCTAACAGACAGCTGACTATTTTTAGGACTTTAATTTTCTTTGCTCAGTTTGTGAGTTATGGCTGTCCTGTAAGGCATAATTAGTTCAAAACGAGATTGGGAAGGGAAGACAATTGAATGCTATATGACAAGAATTGAAATCGTTTATGCTTCATTTGACTGTTGGCGACCTGCGATAGCGCTTCGCACCTCGAAAAAAGATCAACCCGAGTCAGTCAAAGAGACTAAGGGTATTGTCAACCAGGTATGTGTAGAAGTTTATCCATATCTTTATTTAAACTTTGCAATTTAAGAGAAGGCGGATAAATAAACCATGTCAGGATTGAAAATTAAAGGGGAAAACAGCATACGCCTCCATAGCGGCAGGTTATCATTCTTCCTATCCAACAGAGTGTGGCTTACCTGTGACCAGAGTTCTAATCGAACGTTGCTTATTTGTGAAAGTTTCCTAATTACGTAGTTTTTCACCCATTTCGGAATATGACATAATTTTAAACAGTTAAACAAATGGATGTTTTTCCAGATATCAAGAGGGATGTGAACTGAAAACTACCCAGCGCTTTTGCTTTCCTCGTATATCTGTTTCATTTCATTTAAAAAAAAGGAATTACAAGAGGAGAGAGGAGGGTTTGAAGAGACAGCGATTTGTTTTTTTCAATCACCCATGGAGGAAGTTTCTCCTCAAAAGAATTGAATTGGAGTGGATGATTTTTTTATTCTCTCTTCATTAATTTTGTATGGAATGTCAAAACTGCAGGTCTTCCTTAGCTATCTTGCTTTGTGGGATATTTTCTTTGCTAAGCATATTTGAGCTTGCTTATTTAAAATATTTTTCTTAGTCATTGATTTTTTTGGACTTCGTCAACTTTTTCATCTCTCTTCTGACTTGTCCAACAATCCGTTCTTTTCATCAAACATTTTCTAGTAAGAGTGACGAACTTCTTGTTTGCGGGTACTTAGATCTGATATGCTTCAAATGGTTAATCGACAGGCTTCATTTTTTACCGCGCTGTTTTTTATTTCTCAAATGTTCCGTGACATTCCCAGTCAGCACTGTGGAGCCGGCGGTAATCTATACTCGATTTATCAAATGATACTTAAGGGCCACACCTATAAGACGTTCAAGTTTACACCAGGTGCGCTGGAATGTAGAGAGGCTTGTCTCGCTGATGTCAGATGTCAAAGCTATAATGTCGTCATGTTCATTGCAATATGTGAGTTAAACAACCGGACTAAAGAGGCCAGACCAGAGGACTTTATCAAAGACAAGGACAGATATTACATGAAGAAAGAGGTAATACTGGATGTCGATCTTGCAAAGATTCAGATAAAATAGTAGTAACAACTAAGATTGAAGGAGGGACACTCGATCTAGTGGTTCAATCTTCTAATGTGAATGTAACTCTCAGCATTCTGATCCGTATTTCTAGAGATAAGTTGATAGACTGCTAATTATGCGGGAAGTCCCATACAAGACCCATACATATGGGTCATCTTATTCTCATGGATTTTACTCTGCGGTATAGTTAGACACGTTTCGTACTTTTATCCTGCTAAATTTCAATTACAGTTCCTGTCGGA
Organism: Stylophora pistillata; assembly: GCF_964205215.1. NCBI lineage: Eukaryota > Metazoa > Cnidaria > Anthozoa > Scleractinia > Pocilloporidae > Stylophora > Stylophora pistillata. Next base: position 3,385,280 of record NC_142526.1, on the reverse strand, counting down.
TCAACTCGTGAGCTACCTGTTACGTCGTGTGAGGAAGTCAAAGCGAGTGAAGGAGAACAAATAGTCAGCGGTAACTATTGGCTGGATTCTACCGGATCTGGGAAATCTATTCTGGCTCGTTGTGACATGAAGACAGGAGGTTAGTACGAGAAATATTTCTTAGCATGTTGTTGTCGTGCCAATGAGAGGCCATCTCTTAATTAATATTCTTTCATCTAGTTGCAGATTATTGTGTCAAGCACCAGTGCCAAAACGATATCAAAGTGTGTGAACCGGGAAACGAACCACTCGTGTGCGTGTAACTCATCTGGTTGGACAGGAAAATGTTGTGTAAAAGGTTTTGGTTAGGGTTAGGGTTTGTCAAAATCTTTTCTTTTTAACAGCTCTTGTTAAACAAATGAAATGGAGGAAATATGTTAAATTAACCTTTGTTTATCCAAAGATATCAACGAATGCTTGGAGGATCCGCATATTTCACATTATTTGCTAATATTGTGAAAAAGATTCGTCGTTGTTTAAAGGTCTTCCGCTAAAGCTCATGTTGAACGAAAAAGATGAGGGAACGATATCAATTAACATCTGCTTGTTCATAGATGTCAACGAATGTATAGAAGGTCTACATGGTTGTCACGTAAACGCCAATTGTAACAACACTAAGGGATCCTGTACATGCAAACCCGGATTTACTAGAGACGGAAGAAATAACTGCAAAGGTAAAGTTGTTGATAGTTTTCTTTAAAGACCTTATTGAAGGGGAAGCTTAAACTTTCTACAAACATGCGCATTGTGAATATCACATAAGTCTTATCACCTAAATGAACATTATCATTAACGTCATCATCGCCACATTCTTATACATAGACGTCAACGAGTGCAAGGAGGGTCTGCACAGATGTCATGCCAATGCCATTTGTAACAACACTGAGGGCTCCCACAACTCTACATGCAAGCCAAGATTTATTGGAGACGGAAGAAATAACTGCAAAGGTAAAGTTGTTGTTAGTTTTCTGTGAAGACCTTATTGAAGGGGAAGCTTAAACATTCTCCGTTTTATTTTAATTTTACTAAATATATTCAGAGAGGTCGTGATAGAAATAGGGTCATTTTTATTTTTGCGCTAAGCGTTCGCAGAGGTCGGACTTATGAGTTTTTCTGCTGTTGTGGATTCGATTTTTTTTCGTTTAAAACACAATTTCATCTCGTCGAAACAAGGATCAAGTTAAGGATTATTTGACAGTCAAATAGTGTTGGTGTGATTTGTGGTGTCACAGTTTGCTAGGCAAGATCAAAACATTTCGACGTCCTTGGTTAGGTTTTAGTTCATTTTAAGACAATTATCGAAATTGAGATTAGGTCACGCTCAAAACGTTATTAGTTTTATACTTTTATTTACATTTTTTGTAGTGCAGAGAAACATTCGCGCGGTTTCTGGAACGCATTTCTCATGTCAAATTACTGAAGGCCTTGGTAATGAGATATTAGAGAGCTTAAGCACCAGACGTTATTGACAACACGAACGGCAGAGAAGCCGCGTAAGACTGGATCGAGGCCTTCGTTCTTGGCGCGAAATAGGAAGGTTAAGCAGTCGACGTTTTTCAGACACGGACTTCTACCCGTGTTAACATGTCTTTGCTAAAAGATGCTAGAGATATGACCTTAATGAGCAAGGGAATAAGTTTTTTTACCCCACTCTCTTGACAGAATGAATAATTCGTCAATTTATTAGGCGACTTGAAATTTACCACATCATAGTTGTGTAAACAATGCGAACAAACGAGCGAGCATGAAATTTTCAGTGCACGATCTGGGTGCCTAGAGGACCATTTCTCTTTTTCTAAATTCGTTAACCACAGCGAGATTTGTTATTCTTATGTTTGTAGTCGGTTGCTCAAAACCTAGCATAGATGCCTACGATATGCAATGTGCAGTTACAAAATACAACCGATGCAGAAAGACAATCATCTATCTCATTTTGCACTTTGTTATTGTATCTAAATGTCGCTTAAGTGTCTTAATTCTAAATTATCGCTTAAAGTAATTTGTGATAAGCTTAAACCCGGTTTAAAAAAATCTTAGTTCTGCATTTGATGATTCAAATGGACATGAAATCAAATGACTTAACTCACCCAGACTTGGCGAGAAAATTGTCTGCCATTGTCGAATCCCGTTTAATCTATCGATTAAGCAAAAACCACTTTACGCGCTACGAAAACGTTTTTTAATCACTTAATGAAAAGCAGAAGAGCTTTTTATGGTTTTGAGTCAATAATTCATCTCCTATAAACAAAATAACAGCATATTTTTGTGGCGTCCTACCTTCAACCTGAAAAGTGGCGTTCTGGCGTCTGCGACGTGACCACGCGAACCTCATGACATGCGCAGTATGTACATAGTTCCTCTGGGATATTTCTCCTCAAGAGGGCAAAAGTGTATTTAACTATTGAATGTAGAAAAATGTTATATAATGCTCTCATTAAGCCAATTCTTGAGTACTGTTGTACTGTTTGGGGTAATTGCTCGTTTGAAAACCTCCACAGGTTGTTACAAGTACAAAAACGATTCGGAAGATTAATTTTGGACGCCACGATCAACGATAGTTCCGTTGAACTTTTTAATAAATTACGCTGGTTATCTATTGATAACATTGTACGCGTTAGAAAATTTGTATGCTACATAAAGTTAGCCAAGGTCATTGTCCTGAATATTTTAGTCCATATTTTAAATATGTCAGATCTACACATGGTTATTGTGCTAGATCTGCTTTTTGCAATGATGTTCTAACACCATCTTGTAAAAGAAACTCAGGGCTTACAACTCTCCACTCACGTGCATGTAGGCTATGGAATAAACTAGTAGGTAACTCTTTTAGAAACATAACCTCCCCCTCAAATTTTAAGATAACGTTACTGAAAAAATTTATTAAAGAAAATACCTCGATAGAGCATTTTAAGATCGGTAGGACGTTTTAAGTCCAATTCTTAGTATAATGAATTTTCTTTGTTGAGGGCCATTATGTAAACTACCGGGTAACCGGTAATAATGTATTTTACCCTCGGTAAATAAAGTGTTTGTGTTTGTTTGTTATAATAAAGAAATTAAAAAAGGTAAACACCAAAGCAATACGATCGATGAAATTTAAAAAGGAAAATATCATAATATACACCAAGCTTTTATTTTGTGTCACAATTGAAACGACTTTCGATAACCTTAAGCTCCAAAGAAGCTGCTGAAGATGCTACAAATAAAAATGGAAAAACGTTTCATGCAGATTACAAAACCACGGCGTAACCTGCACTTGATTCCAAATATCACCATCTCAACTTGCCAAAAATGTGCACCCTTTGATAGAGCTCGATGGAGTCAAACTTTAGCCGTAAACGGCAGAAAAAAAAAAAAAAAAGCGGTTAGTCGTAAAAACAGCTTTTTAAACCGTAAGTCGAAAAAAGGAAAAAGATGTCAATGTAAGATGTGTCATTTTGGCAAATCCATAGAATGATATGGGTCTTGCCTTGTGGTAAATTAACCATACAAGCCATTTCTCCATTGAGACCCACAGAAAGTGACAGGTGTTTTAAGATGTGCAATAACAGGAACTATCGGAAAGCAAATGTTTTCCAAAAATTTCCTGTCGTAAGAAAATTGACACCAAGATATGAAGTTCGACCCATCTAAAATATCAATCTTCGTGGAAAATGAATGATTTTCATTCAAGAGATGAAGCAATATTTGGCTACCTAAATGAAATGATTATCAAACACGTTTAATTAATTCAACATGAAATGACTGGACCACAAAGTTATCTACATCAGGCTCCACGTGTCATCGCCTCTGTACACCCAACTTCTCTATAGTCTCAATTCCGACCGCCCTTGCTTAATTTGCATATTTAATCAGCCTAGCGTCTGTTTTCCAGTAAAAAGCATTTATTCGCCATTATCTCTTTAATTGTTTTCCGAGAGTTTCTCTCTTCGAAACACTAAACAGATGCCACAAACTAGCTCGACTTTTCCAAAATAATTTCGCACTATTCAACCAGAAGCGAAGCTGTAGATGGGATATGAATAAAGAAGTTTGAAAAGTAAACACAAAAAACCACACTGTCAATTGATGGAAAAATGATAAAATTTCAATAAGAAAATATTATAACACAAGCAAACTTTGTGTTGCAATTAAAACTAGTTCAATAACATTTAGCTTCAAAGAAGCCGCTGGACATGCCACTGATGGAATGAGGATGCTTAATGTAGAATACGAAACAACGGCGAAATCCGCACTTGGTTCCAAGTATCTCCATCTCAACATCACAGAAATGTGCTCATTTGAGAGGGCTTAACAGGGTTCACCGTTAGCCGCAAAAAGCCAAACATCAGTCTCAAAAAAAAAATTATATTTCTAACCTTTAATCCTAAAAAAGGAAAAAAAAAATGTGGTAGCGAGGGTGTGTACACCGATAAAAAAAAAAAAACAAACAGACAAAAATATTTGGCTCGGGTCCTGTAGAGTCATATTCCGCAAACCGATACTTACTTCTTTTCGCTTGTGGGATAAGTTGACGGACAGCTGACTATTTGGGATTTTAAGTTTTATTATTCAGTGTGTGAACGATGGCTGACCTGAAAGACATAATTAATTCATAACGAGCTTGGGAAGGGAAGTCAATTGAACGGGCTAGAATTGAAAACATTTCAGCTTCAGTTGACCGTCGGCAACCTGTAATCTTTACGGTGGCCAATTTACCACTTCAACTTTGTTGATATATCCAAACCTGCGAAAGTGCTTCGCACCTCAGAAGAAGATCAACTAGAGTCAGTTAAAAGAAACTAAGGGTATCATTAACCAGGTATGTGTCTAAGTTTATCCATATCTTGATGTAAACGTTGCCATTTCAGAGAAGGCGGAAAAATAGACCATGTCAGGAACATTTAGGTGAAAACATTCGCCTCCATAGCGGCAGGTTATCATTCTTCCTATCCAAGGGAGTATGGCTTACCTGTGACCAAAGTTCGAACGTTGTTTATTCGCGGAAGTTTCCTAATAACGTAGCTTTTTCCATTTCGGAATATGAGGGACAATTTTAAATAGATGTCCAATTGGATGTTTCGCCAAATATCAAGACGGAGGTGAAGTGAAAACTACTCACCGCTTTTACTTTCTTCGTTATGCCTATCCATTTCAGTAAAAAAAAAACAAAACAAAACAAAAAAGAAATACCAGAGGAGAGAGAGAATGGGTGGAGTTTAAAAGCAAATGTGGCTAAAAATCGAGCATTTTCAAAATATAGTGGCAACAACCAAAAATCCGATTCGGCTCATATTTTCAAGTTGGGCAGACCTTATGATGGAACAAAGCGCTGTATACTTCATTTTGCAGTCTTAAAATTGTTGCATCGCTTCCACAATTAGCGATATGACTTGGCAGGATAGTCAACACCTCCTGATAGTGATTGTTTACAAAGCATATCTCGGGGTTTCTCTATTCCTATTTCATTGAAAAGGAGGCTAAAATTATTTCACACAAGAGATTTTTGTCTAAGGATGTCTTCAACCGAACCGCGAACCAAACGTTGGCGCAATGTTGCTGTTTCAGAAACATGTTTTTCGTGTGCGGAATAACGCTAATCGACAACTCCGCAAAAATTCAACATTGGACTGTGAAGCACGTGGCTAAGGTCCAATGTTACAAATAGGAAACAGGCGCAAACAATTATTTAACCCCGATCGTTGTTGAATCTATATATTTATTTCATAAATTATTGTTTAGGTGGATAAAGCTCATTTTAGGGCAATAACAAACCAAAGAAATATCTAGTTCGGTGATCATCACCGAACTAGATTTTTCTTTAGTTTTTTATTGCCCTAAAGATTTTTAGATTTAGATTTTTAGACTAGATTTTTCTTTGGTTGATCTTCTTCTGAGGTGCGAAGCACTTTCGCAAGTTTAGATATATCAACAAAGTTGAAATGGTAGATTGGCCACCGTAACGATTACAGTTAAAACCACTGCTTGCTATAATATTAATGTATTCTGCTGTTGATAAGTTTTCAACCTCCCTGCACTCTTACTTAATTTTCTTTGGTTGACGGTATGTTTTTTTTCCAAAATGAGTTAGAGTTAAACCTCTTAAATGAAATTCTCAGTGATCAGAGGTGTGTTTTTATCGTTAATTGCTGACACCCCACTGAGTATCTATAAAAACACTTGGTGTTTACTTTGTGTAAGAAGGAACCGGTCGAGATGACAGTTTCCTTGAATGGAAGTAAGGATTTTTCGCAAATCGAAAACAAATTATTTTAAACGATGGCACTTATTTGAGTTTGACTAATGGTCGTGGGTCGTGGGTCGTGGGTACAAGTCGTGGGTCGTGGGTGTGGGTGTGGGTGTGGGTAAAAGTCGTGGATGTGGTTAATACTTAATAATAAAAATAACCATTTCAAATATTAAATATAATAATACATAAATTTTATACAACCCTGTCATTCATTAATTTAACTGTTCTTTCTTCTAGTTATTTTATTTTGTTTATTCAATTTACTCTACTTTGGTGAAAATCAGACCTGAAAAAAATTTCAGGCCTGTACGGGATTCGAACCACTGACCTCTGCGATACTAGTGCAGCGCTCTACCAATTGAGCTAACAAGCCAACTGGGAGCAGGCCATCAAATTAATTCGATATAAACCCGTAGATGATAAATCAAACAACAACAAACATATGAAACATATGTGTGAACTGCGGTTATGAGACGTATATGAGAACGATCCTTCGCAGTAAAGCACTATTTGAGCAATAGTGAAAATCAGACCTGAAAAAAAAATTTCAGGCCTGTACGGGATTCGAACCACTGACCTCTGCGATACTAGTGCAGCGCTCTACCAATTGAGCTAACAAGCCAACTGGGAGCAGGCCATCAAATTAATTCGATATAAACCCGTAGATGATAAATCAAACAACAACAAACATATGAAACATATGTGTGAACTGCGGTTATGAGACGTATATGAGAACGATCCTTCGCAGTAAAGCACTATTTGAGCAATAGTGAAAATCAGACCTGAAAAAAATTTCAGGCCTGTACGGGATTCGAACCACTGACCTCTGCGATACTAGTGCAGCGCTCTACCAATTGAGCTAACAAGCCAACTGGGAGCCAACTGAAATTTTTTTCAGGTCTGATTTTCACTATTGCTCAAATAGTGCTTTACTGCGAAGGATCGTTCTCATATACGTCTCATAACCGCAGTTCACACATATGTTTCATATGTTTGTTGTTGTTTGATTTATCATCTACGGGTTTATATCGAATTAATTTGATGGCCTGCTCCCAGTTGGCTTGTTAGCTCAATTGGTAGAGCGCTGCACTAGTATCGCAGAGGTCAGTGGTTCGAATCCCGTACAGGCCTGAAATTTTTTTCAGGTCTGATTTTCACTATTGCTCAAATAGTGCTTTACTGCGAAGGATCGTTCTCATATACGTCTCATAACCGCAGTTCACACATATGTTTCATATGTTTGTTGTTGTTACTCTACTTTACGTCTATTTTTATCTGTTATCTCACTGTCAATGAAATTAGTTTCAGTTTCGCGACGCATTCCGAGATCTCGTTTGATAATAAAGGGAAGAGAGATAAATCTTGTAATTACACACTGTGTACACGTTTTTCGAGCTGTGCGGTCTGCGGTCTACGTTCTGCGTTCTGCGTTTTCGAGGTCTGTGTTAACGAGACACCTGAGCTGCTTTGTACGATTGTACCAAAAATGATTTCATATAGTAGAAGTACTATAACGTTAAAATTGCGACAGCGCTCGTGAATTCTATATTTGCGGCTAAAGTCAGGGGCCAAGGAACAGAAATTCCGAGATCTCGTCTGACAACATCAATGACAAAAGAATGATAGATAAATCTGGTAATTACACACTGTATACACAAAGAAAAACTGACTGTGCACAAGTCGACTGACTCAAAAGGCACACACATAACCTCTGCCAGACTGGTAACTCGACAGTGGAGGATCGTAAACGCGATATCAGCTGTTGTCACACTACAGGGTTTTGTCCTAGGGAAACTCAAATTTGCGAGTGTGACCGATTTTTCCCTAAGTAAATTACTTCGGGAAAGTTTTATCGTCTGGGGCTTGAAAACCGCAAGAGAACAAAAGAATGTCCTGTGGATTTCCCTTGACAACAACCCTATAAAGCAGAAAAAGGGAAAAATCAAATCCCAGAGTAGCCGACCAATGGACGCTCGTCGGCGATAGCGCTGGTGACGGATCCGGAATTATCGCGTTGTGAAACTAATTTAATGTAATTACAAGATTTATCTCTCTTCCCGTCGCGAAACTGAAACTAATTTCATTGACAGTGAGATAACAGATAAAAATAGACGTAAAGTAGGGTAAACTGAATAAACAAAATAAAATAACTAGATGAAAGAACAGTTAAATTAATGAATGACAGGGTTGTATAAAATTTATGTATTATTATATCTAATATTTGAAATGGTTATTTTTATTATTAAGTATTAACCACACCCACGACTCTTACCCACACCCACACCCACACCCACGACCCACGACTTGTACCCACGACCCACGACCCACGACCCACGACCATTAGTCAAACTCCACTTATTTCCGTTTTCTGTTATTGTTTTTCCTTGACGACCCGCGGTCGCTGACGGCGGAGACTGGAAACTGCGATGGTATGAAAATTTCCCCCGTTTCGTTTACACATGTTTTTGTACTTTGATTAAATGATTTGTAAGTATTTTTTTAAGACGATGAAAGATTTAATCGTATTTTTTTTTTCTCTTCCTTACTATTTTAATCGCTATTTATTGTTTGATTAATTAAAGAAATTACCTTGAAACTTGCATTTTCGTTTACTAATAAAACGAGTTGCAGAGAAAAGATGTAAACTCTGCAACAGCATTGCGCGTCGTTCTTCTTTTAAAGATATCTGCTGCCTCTTCAAAACTTTAGTAGGAGTACACTTTGTGACTTCGAAAAACGATCCAGAAAACGGGAAACGGTAATTATACCTCTTCTTACCTGTTCAAGGCGGATTGATAGCCATTCCGCTAGTTTCGGTTTTTTACCGGGCCAAAAGGCGAAGGTGACCTTGTTCTTAGCCGAGCAGCCATATTCTCTCCTCCTGTTAACATACATTCCATGCAATTTGTCCCTTGCGTGGTGCAGAGCTTGGTTTGGGGTGGACGAGAGGCTTTAGTTGGAGGCGCCGAGCTCCTTCTGATGTATCAAACCATGTTCTCTAATATCGCCATATAATGCATCCATTGGCTTTGGACTTCTGTAAGAAGTAGTCATTCCCTTCTTAAATTTATCTTCTTCGAAGGAAAGATTAATGAGATAAGCACAGTATGGGTTTGTCTACTTTCTTTTTATAGTCAAATCTGGATGTCAGTCTTTTCGCAATGGGTGTGAACATTCTGGCCTGAACAGACAACAGGCTTGTGTTAACTTTGTCATTAAGCATCAGCTACGCTCTATAATATATCGCCATTAATGCATTGATGGCTTTGGACCTGACCATATTTGAGGGAGATCGATCACTGCTTACTCGGTTACCTCCTTAAATAACTAACTAGTTGAGTTGATTTTTCAAAATGCAAATCGTTGATGTGAGGTCTACCGACCCGCACTCGCGTCTGCTGTATCAGCTGGTGCAATGCTTAATCGAAGCGTTTCTGGAGTTCGGAGATACGCAAAAATGGTAATTTTATTTCCAGACGTGAACTTTCTTGGACCTTTGCCGGAAAAAGATGAATGTAAATATGAGATGTGCTGCCTGGGTCGTAGTCTTACTATCAGCACGAGTAACTAACGAGGCACAGTAGCCTCTAAGGAAGAAGTAGTATAAATATAAAGCTGTTGAACGTTGGCTGGTTCAGCGAAAGTTGTGGTTATCCAGGTTTGATCCTTATCAAACTTCTTTTAAAGAAACAAACATTCAAACACTGTACTTTTCTCTGTTGCATATCTGCAGTGATGGGCTATTCCCTTTGCAGATCTTTACTCCTTTTGTCCTCAAATGAGCTTTAACCATGGAAGTACCATGAAACAATCAATTATCATGATACATTAAATAATGATGGGCGTTAGATAATTGTTTGCTCTTTTTTCGTGTGTGTAACACTCGACCTCAGTTCCTGTAGCCACGTGCTTCGCAGTCCAATGTTTTATTTTTGCGTTTTATTTTAAAAGACCTCATTTTAAGTTAATAAGCCAAAATGTAAGCGGAATGTTACTAGTTCAGATACCTGTTTCTCGTGTGTGGAATAACTGCGTTATTCCTCACACGAGAAGCAGGTCACTGAACTAGTAACATTCCGCTTACATTTGGTTAACGGTTCGGTTGAATAAACAAAGATCTCTTACGTAAAGTATTTCAACGAAATGGGTATAAAAGAATCCCCGAGATATGCTTTGTAAACAATCACTATCAGGAGGTGTTGACTATCCTGCCGAGTCATATCGCTAATTGTGGAAGCGATGCAACAATTTTAAGACTGCAGTCCCCTTTTGTGATACAGCAATATGGGCGGTAAGATGATATTATGTTAAATGAGCTAATACGAAACGATTGAGTTTGTGTGCGAATGTGTACATTTCCGACTAATTGACGGCACCGTCAAATCAGCTCATTTTAATTTATCCAACTTTAAAATTTGATTAAATCGCACTGAATCACTTCCCCAAAAATTCTTTTGGATCGAAAAGAACTACACTTCGCCTTCCAAAAGCCATATTTTTAGTAGAATATTTTATTCAGCACGCAGTTAAATAACGGGGTTATAATTAGTTTTGACCTATCTTTAATCTTGTCAAAAGGGAGGTTGGATAAATTTAATTAGATTCACGGTGAAAATAAATGATCAAGAGATTGCTGAAATTGCTATCAACGAGTGTATTGATGTATGATGCACGATCCTTCGCAGTAGATAGCGCTATTTATTCAATAGCGAAGATCAGACCTGAAAAAAATCAGGCCTGTACGAGATTCGAGCCACTGACCTCTGCGATACTAGTGCAGCGCTCTACCAATTGAGCTAACAAGCCAACTTGAAGCAGGCCGTTAAGTTGATTCGTAATAAACCCGTGATGATAAATCAGATACAATGGATATATGAAGTTCATATATTTTGAACTGCGGTATTAAATACGTATGATGCACGATCCTTCGCAGTAGATAGCGCAGTTTACGCAATAGCGAAAATCAGACCTGAGTTTTTTTTTGTTTTTTTTTTGTTTTTTTGTTTTTTTTTTTCAGGTCTGATTTTCGCTATTGCATAAATAGCGCTATCTACAGCGAAGGATCGTGCATCATACGTATTTAATATCGCAGTTCAAAATATATTAACTTCATATATCCATTGTAAGTGTATTGATGTTATTTTTCAAGATCTGGTACTTTTTATCGGTGCAAGTGTTTTCAATTCTTAGCGCGACGCTTCGAGATTCGTCTGTTGAGCTTCAAAAGCGTCATTTTGGCGGAATTTAGTTATTATCGATTTTATCGAAAATAAATCGATATTCAGCCAAACGAAGTGTGCAGTGTTTTGTTTCACCATAAGGCCTACCTAACTTGAGAATATGAGCCGAATCGGTTTTTTGGCTGGTGCCACCAAATGTTTGATCATTGGTAAAAATGATTTGCTCTTAAGGCAACAACGTTGCGTTTCGTTCAAACACCGATGAAGGAAGTTTCTCCACAAAAATATTGGAGTGGATGATTTTTCATTCGCTAGTCATTAATTTTGTATGGAATGTCAAAACTGTAGATCTACCTTAGCTCTCTTGCTTTGTAGGATATTTTCTTTGCTAATTAAGTATATTTGAGCATGCTTATTTTAAATATTTTTTTAGTCATTGATTTTTTTGGACTTTATCAGCTTTCTCATCTCTCCTCTGATTTGTCTTACATTCCGTACTTTTCGTCGAACATTTTTCAATGAAAATTAAGTGCTGAACTTCTTGTTTTGCAGGTACTTAGATCTGATATGCATCGTATGGTTGGTCGACAGGATTCATTTTTTACCGCGCTGTTTCTCATTTCTCAAATGTTCTGCGACATTGCCAGTCAGCGGTGTGGAGCCAGTGGCGACCTATACTCCATTTATCAAATGATGCTTCAAGGCCACACCTATGAGACGTTCAAGTTTACACCAGGTACGCTGGAATGTAGAGAGGCTTGTCTCGCTGATGTCAGATGTCAAAGCTATAATGTCGTCATGTTCATTGCAATATGTGAGTTAAACAACCGGACTAAAGAGGCCAGACCAGAGGACTTTGTCAAGGACAAGGACAGATATTACATGGCGATAGGTCCAAAAGGAGGTAATAAATCCTGTAAAGGCTAAATAGTAGTAACACACTAAAGGGATTAGGGGTGGGGAGGGTGGATAATCAACAAGTTCAATTTCCTATTGTGTGTCACGATACTCACGAACGTAACGAAATTCTTAAAACGGTGCTCGCCTTTGTGATACATAGTTTTCAGAACAAAAGTTGTTTGACCGCAAATTAAACGTGCGTTAAGAAAATGCGAACAAATGTTAAAAGTCACCTGATGTTCATGGATCTTACGCTGCCTATTTGTAATGTTTAGCATTCTTACCCTTTTCAACTATCTCAACAAAATTCGCACCCAAAGTCTGTACTAGTCATATCATATTGTTCTAGATAGGGAAGAAAGCAATAAGTTTAGGTAAATATAAACCTTACTGTTTATTTCATTTATTCTTATTTACTTAGGATGTGGGCCTGTTGGTGTGGCAGACACTAATACAATTCCAGATGCAAGAATGACAGCAAGTAGTTTTTACGATAGTTATCGTCATCCATACTACGGCAGACTGAACGAAACCAGGGGATCCGGAGCGTGGTGTCCTAAGACTAAATCTAATAGAACAGACTATCTTCAAGTTGATATGGGTGAAGTGCGTTTTCTTTGTGCTGTGGCCACACAAGGATATCGGAGAAGCTCTGTATGGACCACCAGCTACAAACTACAGTTATCAACAGACGGTGTAACTTGGAACACTTACGAGGAGACAAATATTGAAAAGGTATGGAAAGAACTGTAATTGACATTTTCAGCAATTAAAAAAGGTTTTGAGGTCAATGCAAACAATTGGCAAAGATATCGCATACACATAGATGGCGAGTTTGGACTTTTATCTTCATTGGCCACTGTAGCAGAGAACGTTCGTCAGGGATTATAAGCTTGTGTACAACAGTTTTGCTTGTAAATTTTTAAAGGAATCTAATGCTTCTTTTTGGCCGAGACGAGACGTCGTTTCACCCAGACAAAAAGTATTTTTTCACAAATAATTTACTTTTATTTTTAAGAAGAGATTGGGAAAAGACCTTTAAATTCGGATTGGAGCCAATTCATTTTTTAACGAAATGCTTCAATGACTTCAACAGAGGTAGTTCATCTAGATCTATTCTTGCGTTTGGTGCGTGAGGTCCAAGAGATTTAGAAATTAGTTGGACATTTTTCCGGGAAGACTTTTCCATCCACGATATATTAGCTAAAATATTTCTCATGACAGTATTTTGTTTTCCGGATTTTCGTGAGAAAAGACAAGACTCCTTCTCCGTCTCTCTTTCTGTTCCTGGACAATGTCGTTAACTCATTTTGCTTTGCTTTGTTTGTTTGTTTTTTTTTTTGTCTCTTTTGTTTTCGTAATTCATAATGGTGACATAATATGTGCACGCTGCACACAATAGCTTAAGTATCAGCAACATTGATACTCGGGAAAAAGATTCATGAGCATATTTTTATAGTTGGATAAAGGGAATTATCGAGTCACCTTGACAATATGGCTATCAGAGGATGAATAGTAAACAATCTAAGATAAAAAAAAATATGTAAAGTGAAAAATGTTACAGAAAATTAACTCCATTTGGAAACGCCGAGTCGTAATACAATACACCAAAAAATGTGTCAAAGAAATGAGCGAAGGAAGATGTGTACTCAATAAAAAAAAATATAAAAGTTTAATAAAAAACGTTTCGGTCCGAGACCTTCATCGGTTATAATATGATAACTTTCAAAACTCCTTAAGTATATTTGCAAAGTGGGCGGATGACACATATTAACAAAAACAGTAATTGACATCTGTTAAAATGCCCCCCACTTCCCCCCAGCACCTCCTCACTTTACTGTAGTTAGAATTGGTGCAACAAGTTGTTCATTTTTTTTCGGTTTTCTTTATTCCAGGTGTTCCGAGGAAACTCAGATCGGAACAGCATCGTGAAGCATTTACTTAAAAATGAATTCAAAGCCAGATACGTTCGTTTTTATCCTTTAAAATACAATTCGTGGCCATGTTTGAGGGTAGAATTGTTTGAGGTTAAGTAAGGTATCAAATATGTACAATATATCTGTCCATTAGTTTCTGATAGTATTTTAGTTTTTAATAGCTTAATAACAAATATTATATCGCAGCCAAGGGGTTGAATTACATAATATTTAACAATGATATACTAGGCTGTCATAAATACATACAGGAGTATAGTTCATACAGGAATGTAATAAATAATTATAATTGTATCAGAAACTATAAAAAGATAAAATATCACTAAGATTGAATAATACTAGGCAGGCTTGATCAAACGAATATTCACACAGTGTTGTTTGAGAGTCGGCACATGCTCGGGATGAAGGACCGCTGAAAACGCTTGCATTGGTGCTCACGCCAAGGAGGTCGTACTTTCTAATTCTCCTTAGGTTATAATAGTTTACGTGATTGGCAGGAAATAAGTGAGATAGTTTTTGGTCATTGGAGATTGCATCAAACAGTTTAGAACACCGTTTCTCGCGCCGAGACTGCAGTGTCTAAATCATAGTTACGCAAGCATAGACGACTGTAAGAACAATGTGGTAGGATGATACTTAATGCCCTTTTCTGTACGCGTTCGATATCATTACTTAAATACTCGGGCAATGTATGGCGAAAAACGGGCGAACAGTATTCCAGGAAAGGTCTTATAACAGAGAACTAAAACTAACTGAAAACTGTTGGTCTAATAAAGAAAACAAGTATATACACTGGGTCTAGAGTAGGAAAATAAACAGTAGCAAATAAACTATAACAAACTGATTAATGGTGTAGTTATTACCAAGGGCGGATCAAGGGTTTTTTTTATGGGAGTGAGCAAACCACCAAGTAATAACCTCACTGGCGTTTCCTCTGACGAATGGATAGACTGATTCTGGAAATATTAGTGCTAACCTACCATTTTTGCTGTGTTTAATATAGATTCTTTAACCTCGTCTCATGTTTTACTTCAAAACCAAAACTTACATAGATTATTTTTTTAATCTTTTTTTTGTTTTTTTTTTTTTTTTGCTCAGTACTAGTTACACATGAAAACCGCAGGTCCTGTCAGGGAGAGGTGGGTGTGCACCCCCCGCACCCCTCTTCTAGATCCGCCACTGATTAGCCCCCTCTCTCTGTAGTTGCGTTAGAAAACAGTTATACAGAAAAAGTATTTAAGGTGAAATAGAAAAGTTATTGCATATCTGTGCTGAAAAGTGTGTTTATTCACTGTTACTTATTCATTTAACATTTATGATTAGCTGCTATCAGCGTGCGTTTTTCTCCGCAATAAGTTTATGGCTTATGCAAATGATATCAATAGATTCAATGGAATTGAGATTCCTGATGCGTGGACGCCTGAAGGGAAAAAGCAAAGCAGTCAGCCAATAAGTAATCTCGTATGTAGGAAAACAATACAAACTCGTCCAAACAATAATGTACCAATAGAAGCGCGCTAAGACTCAACAAGAACAGCTCACTATGCTACATTAATTAATAGCGATCAGTAACTATTCAGGGTCATTACCCGATAAAGAAAAGCAGTAAAGGAGTTATAGGGTCGCGATTTATAGTTGCCTTTTTTAGCTTGAGTTTGCAGATGATAGATACTCTTTATTATAAGAAACATGTTTCATGTTCATCTAGTACCAAGGATCTGTTTTTTCAAACACTGGCTAATATTAATGGTTGAATCCAGCAACAGACGTATTCTTACCTTTTTAGTATTTGATTTATAAAATGAAAAAAATTGATCGCATTACATAATTTCTTTTAACTCTTAGACAGACACGGGTTTCAACTAATCGAATTGAAAAAGAATAAAAGTTGCAATAAACTAAATTATTACACGACTCGGGCAGTCAGAGGGCCAATAACTAAATTCAACCAATCAAAATGCTCTATTGCCGGTCAATATTCACTCAGTATTGGACCGGGCACTGTCCCGAATGGTCCCGAATGATACCGCACTTGTGTCCCTTTGAACTTCAGTCGTATAATAAATCTCTTATTAACCAAGCTTGCTCGGGACCGCACTGGAAGAATATCGGCCCTCGGTTTTTTTTGTACGGACCTCGCTGCGCTCGGTCCGTACTGTCAAGACCTCGGACCGATATCCTCCAGTGGCCACACAGGGAAACCTGGAAGGTCAGAGGACCACCACCTACAAAGTTCGCCTGTCTACAGACGGTATAAAATGGAACACTTACAAAGAAACAAATATTGAAAAGGTATGGGAAGAATAGTAACTGAATTGTTGCAGCAAATCTACTCTCTGGCGTTGTAAAAGTGATATCAGTTAGTTTGAAATAATTACGATATGTTTTTCTGCGATCTTGACATTACCATCTTGTATATTTTAGCTAAAAGATAAATATTCTGCAAACGCTAACGCGGTGTAACACCATAGCAAGGTGTTTTTAAGAGGGAAAGGGTGTACCACCCACTTTAATTTTTCATTTTTTAATTCTGCTTTTGTTTCTGTTCTTGTGCTTGTCTCCGTCTTTGCTTCTTTGTGTGTGTGTGTCATAGTTTTATATTGATTGTTTGTTTTGTTTCGTGCTTTCTTTTTTCGCTTCTCTGATTTTGCAAATCATGATTCTGATATTTTAAGTGGTTGTTGTATAAACCATTAACAAGTCATTTTGAAAAAAAAAAAAATTGACACTCTGTTCAGAAACGTTCGCCCCCGATGAAAACGCCAGTCTCCTATCAACACTTGGTTATCAAGCCAATTTTGAAATAAACTGCGGAGACGATTGGTAAAAAAAGTAGGGTACAGTATGTTAGAGAGTTGGAAAAAATGAGTGAGCAATAGCTGAACTAATTTGTTTCTTTTGATTAGACCTAGCTTTTTAAATGCCCCACCCCCTCCCCCTAATTCCTCCCCTTTGCACCTCTTTACTTAACCGGTATTTACAATCAGTGCGGCATAACAGGGAGTTCAGTAGTGTTTGTATCTCTGTTTCGATTTGCTTTGCTTCAGGTGTTCCCAGGAAGCTCAGATCAAAGCAGCATCGTGAAGTATTCACTCAGAACTGACTTCAAGGCCAGATACGTTCCGTTTTATCCTGTGACATATAATAAGTGGCCATGTATGAGAGTTGAAATATTTGTGCGAAAGTAAAACATCAAAGATTTCCATTAATCCATCAGTATTGAACTAAGTGAAAACGATAAGTCTAATGCGAAATAAAAAAGTATATACTCAGAGTCTACGGTAGGAGAAACAGGCAGTCAAATTCTGCCGAGAAAATAAACTAACACTGAAACGCCCGAACCTTGGCGAACCCCTCTACAAAAACAGCTGTTCACATCAGTGTTAGTGGTTAGTAGTAAATACTTACTTTGCTTACGGTAAGGTAAGTATAAATTGAAGTTTCCTACAAAACCGTTGACTTTTGTGGTGCATAATAAGTGCTCTAAATGTATGGTTTAGCTCATACCTAGATAATCGCCATCAACAATGTTTTGTAAATGGTTCGCTCTCAATTAGTCAAGTTCTCACTTGTGGAATTCCGCAAGGAACAATTCTAGGACCTTTGCTTTTTGTTCTATACATAAATGATCTTCCTAATTGCCTGTCTAATTCAGTTGCACGTATGTATGCCGACGATACTCACCTGACCTTTGCCAGTAACAACATAGAAATGATCAATGATGTTATGAATCACGACCTATCCAATGTTAACACATGGCTCACTGCAAACAAATTGACTCTAAATTCATCTAAAACTGAATTCATGTTAATTGGATCGCGGCAAAGGATAGGTACCTACGATACTTCCCCTAAACTAATCATAGGTGGTGACATAATTAAACAAGTTAGCTCAGTCAAATCTCTGGGTGTACATATTGACGAAAACCTTTCATGGAATATGCACATTGAAAAAATAGCCAAGAAAATCGCATCGGGCATTGGAGCAATTAAACGTTGTAGGCCTTTTGTTAATCGAACCACGCTTGAGTCCGTTTTCAATGTCTTAGTTCAACCGTACTTTAATTACTGCAGCGAGGTCTGGGGGCATTGTAACAAGGGTCTTTCGAATAAGCTCCAAAAGTTGCAAAACCGGGCTGCCCGTATTCTGACCTTCTCCAGTTATGACACAAGCGCTGATCCTCTTTTTGTGCAACTTAACTGGAGACGGTTAGATACTCAGCGACAAATACAAGTGGCCACCATGGTCTATAAATCTATACATGGTCTTGCGCCCGACTATCTTGGTTCTCTTTTCACTAAATATGATCCTCCATATAATCTAAGGAACTCTGAAAACAAACTAGCTGTTCCATTGCCTCGCACCAATTTCCTGAAAAATAGCTTTAGCTATAACGGTGCGGTTATATGGAATAGCTTGTCCCCTGAATTGCGGCAAGCAAAATCACTTCAATCCTTCCGAAATGGTTGTCGCAATTTCTTCCTCTGAATCGACAAAACACACACGGCATCTATGTAAAGCAGAATTTCTTTATTTTTTTCTATTTTACTTTTAAATTTTAGATCATGTTTATATAGATTAAAATAGATTGTAACTGTAATAATAGATTGTAATAATATTATTATTTTATCTGATAGATTTACCGTGTCTAAATAAAAATAAAGTTCAAGTTCAAGTTCAAGTTCTCAACCAATATTGTGCACAAAAATTTCTTGAGCTTGCTAGAATCGCAGTGAAGTGCCGCAAACGCATATAGGTGCTCAAAAGTTGTCGAGCACAATCAGAACAGGCCTATTGCTCATACCATTAGAGCACTGACTTCAGTCAGATCTTGACTTAAGCATTTTTCCCGTTAACGTACCCTTCCACCTCCCCTTACACCGAGGAGATCAGATCATGATATGCGAGCCTCGAGTGCAAATTAGGCTAAAAAAAAAAAAAAAAACATTTGAATTTTTTACAAATGGTTGCTTATAGGGTCTTATATCCCTGTGAAATAAACAAACGTGTTAGGAGGATCAGATTTCGGTATCTCCAGCGGTTTCCCGGCGAAGCCAATGAGTGTGGGTTCATTCCTCGCTAAACAATAGCTGGCTATCGTGTCTACGTTGTTGTCTAAGTTTGCCCGCTGCTTTTAACCTCCCGTAAGCTTTGACCACTGATTATGAACACTTGAGAACTATATACAAACTATTTTCACGAGCGTGGGATAAAGAAAAGCTGTCAGTACATCACGAGAAATCGAGCCCCAGACCTTCGGTTTCGCGGTGCAATGTTTCCTATTTACAGGAACACTTCTATGGCCGGAACTGATAGTTTCCTGTCTGCCCCTCAGTCTTAAGTTTAATGTGAAAATGCTGGTCTTTTAATGTTGCGAAGACGAGGTATTTTCCTATTTCTCTGTAAGCTTAATCATTGTTGAACTCTGCCGTTTGCATTTGCAGTTACCACAGTAATGCATTTCTTGATTAATATATTCATATAAACGGGCGCCAATGGAACCGAACAGGCTAAGCCAAGATTGTTTGTGACAACTCCTTTCACTGTGGTAGTCACATGTTGGCTATTAACAGTCACGCGATAGGTTTGGTATCTACAGTCACGCGCTAAGTCACGCGATTTATTCGTGTTCGCATAATTTTGTTGAGGGTAAAATATGGCGGCCCATGCTTGTACTCAGATTTTGTTGGCTGTTGGAATGCTGATTACAGGTTCACTTAACACCATCACTCTTAAGGCACAGAGCTACTGTTCGTAAGTGTCACTATAACCTTAACGTATGTGGAGTTGAAAGGGTTGTGCATGATAATCGGGGAAATGTGTTATGGAATCGTTGTTTTTGTTACCTTAGTATTACTTCCTGCACTATCTTTCTGGGCTGTTGTGATATTAACTTCTTCTCGTGTGATTTGCATGGGGTCAGTTAGGCAGTTGACGATTGGCTTCAGTTTCCGTTGTGTGAATTTAGTTGTACCACGCAGGATGCGACTGAAAGAATCGCAAGTGTCTCGGATATATATCTCCTACACAATGTTAAGTTTTTACCAGGCATAAAGCTTGATAAATTGTTTTGTGGCAACCATCGTTTAAGAGGACAATTTTTAGCTTATGCATTTGTGAAAACTGTCGTTTTAGCAGTGAAAAGCTTCCGGTTCGTACGTGTTTAGGCTCGTAGAATCGAAAGTAGTCTGTATCAAGCGGAAATCGTTGCAGACCAGCTAGGAAAAAATAAGAAGAAATTAAAGAACGCGAGGAGATTTTTGCTCGATGCCTCATTCCGGTCCATGAACTCCTGGTATATCCTCAGGGTTTTCGGAGACCTATATATTTCATACTTAGGGCCACCCCCTACATCTTTCGTTTTCTATCACCCGACACATTTTCTTACGAAAGAGGAGGAAAAAACGTAGATAAAAGAAATCCAACTACACTGTTGGACCAATAGAATCGCATTCTTATTTCAAAGTGAATAATCAAGACTTTTTTCAAATCACTTTATGCTTGAACTTCTAGCATGTGTGTTCAGTATTGCAAATATTTGGGTTAGGATAAGACAGCTGGCTAGCAAGCAGACGATTTTTTAGGCGAACTCAATTTGATGTGATCCTACTTCAATTTTTAGACATTCAATGACCCAATGGGCCAGTCATATACCACTATCGTATGCATGTTAGAAAGCACAATACCCTGATATCCAATAAATGCATTGTAACTGGGAGGCCCAGTTCGAATCCTACTGAAGCCTTTATCTTTTCAACTGTCACGCTTCCTTTCTGCAATTTCTAAACTTGCATTGTACCGGCGCGGCCTGCAAGTATCGCTGCTTGATTGTAACTGCTGGTATATATTTAACAATTATTCGCCTCAGGTTCGGTGAACATCGTCGAATAATCCCCGAGATGTGGTCGAGGGGATTATTCAGCAATATTTACAGAACCTGAGGCGAATAATTGTTTTAGTATAATTTCAGAGCTGAACAACAGAGAAATTTCTAAAATCATAACATTTTAGTAACCTTTATTAACATTTTATTTTAACATTTTATATAAACCGGGTGGAGCGGTCATATAAGGAACTGCTCAACCAATCAGATTGCTGGAAACTCTTTGCTGAGCCCTGAAATTATACCAAACATTTATATTGCCCAGCTACATGTGTTTACATTTTAACTAATTGGTGTTTATCTCCTGATTGACGATGGCCTGAACAATTTTTTTCCAAACTGAATGGGATATAGTTGTTTCTGTCTTTCTGTTCCATTTTTTCCAGAGCCAAGGGACTGAAAGATATGAATGGTAAGGATCGCGAAGTACACAAATTTGAACATCCATGGTTTCAAACTGCTCTAATGTTTGTTGGTAAGTTAAGATGCATGTAACCTTTAATGAGTGTCATATTCAATTCTAGTTAAACCTGCATTTAAATGTGATTTGCTGGAAAGATTAGATCTGAAGGCAATCTTCCACAACTGTTAATTGCAAATATATACACCCTTATGTATCCTACAATTAGGGTAATAGACAATATGTGCTCATGCATTCACGTACCTCCTTCTCCTCCATTGTACATGCAGTTTGGTGCCATATTGCTTGAACTTGTAATACTGATGTACATAATCTATGCTCATTATAAAATATTTCGGAAAGAGTTTAATTTTTTTTTTCACCTCAATAGGGGAGATGATGTGTTTAATTAGTTTGTTTATTCATCGCAGGAGGGAAAGACAGAAATACAAACAGGTTTGCCTCTTTAAAACAAAAACACACCTATGAATTATACCACATTTTGATTTCCTCTGTGGTGTTATATTGAGCAGTAACACCATAATGCAGCAACATGGAATCTATCTTTATTTCATAATTTATCATTGTAAGTCCATCCATCCTTCAGTTGATCATTAAGTGTAAAGAACCAATCAAAATGAGTCTAATATTAGATCATCTGAAATACCAGGAATTGATCAAAATGTACAGGATTCAGAATTCAAGCTTTTGATTAAAGGCTTAGACTGTTATTTGTATTCATTTTTTGAATGTAAAATAAATTATTGTATTAAGATATCTCATTAGACATTTGAGTTGTGCCGTATTGTGACAAGCCCATAGGGCAAGTCAAAATACAAACAATAAGTAAAAATACTCAGTGATACAACACAACAAAAGGTCTAATCAGAGATTTGTTATCCAACACACCAAATTCTTATTTCAGTGCAGGTGAATTTTGCGGATATTTCATGAGTACAAATATTGCATGATATTTGGACTCATCTTGTGCATTACTTGTACACTATGAAGCACAGTTGGACAATAATTATTGAATGATATATATTTTTTTCAATTAGAGATTATTGCATAAGGGGATAGATAGAAGAACTTACAAAGAAGATGCACCAACCAGAAAAAGTCTTCAAATGAGGTTTGCAGAATCATGAATGAGTTATTAAGCAGTCTTAGTAAGAATTGTTTCAGGTAATGAACATATATGTACCTCTGTTAGAACGAGTCCAAATTAACTGAACACATCTTCTAATACGGGAAGTTTTTAGGAGGGTGGGGAGAGATGGTGGGTTCTGAATGAGGCAGAAGTGATGTAGACCTGAAATATATCATCAGTTTGATACAATGTGTTGTTCTAAGATAGAAGTAAGTCTGAGTCCAAATTAACTGAATGCATTTTCCTGTATAAAGCTCGAGGGCAGGGGAGGGAAGATAGTGGGTTCTAGATGAGGCAGACTGGTGACGTAGACCTGAACTGTCATTATACTCAGTATGATACAATGTTTTGTTAAAAAGAAGTTGGTACATTGTTGATCATGGTGGATACTCAATATGCCATACTGAGTAGTTATTAAAGGATCATTTCTCATACTTGTGAAATGTTATTAGCATCACCCAAATCTCCTAAGCATGACTCCAATTTCCAGTAAGGATGATGTTGCCTTAAACTGAATTTATAGCTTGATGCTTAAAAAAAAAAAAAACATTTATGTTTTACATAAATGTTAACCATTCTGTATAGTAGTTATTTTGCCTAACACTTGGATTTTCTCCCCATTCAGAGTGTTTCAGTGGATCTTTGCCCTTCCTGCTGTATGTGACCTGTTTGGAACCACTTTAGCAAGTGAGAATAAGTATTAATATTAATCTTTTGTTTTTCCTTTATTGTATGTTTTCAAGTTGTATTGCCCATTAATCCCTCTGAGGTTGTTGTGTTCAGACTACTAAAAGGTTTTTTTCCAACTACTAAAATAACTTGTTCAGACTACTAAAATAACTTCAAGCGAAAACCACATGTCTTTTTATATACCATAATAGTAATGCAACAAAATGTCCTCAGTAGGGTGGTCCCATCATAAGTCCAGTCTCACTGGGGGGTGTGAGATCCTCCCACTGCGGGTCTGGGCCCGAACAGAGGTAGTCATTATACCTAATGCAAATTTACATTAGGAATGTTTTTAATTGTAACCAAAGTGTCCTTTGGGTGGTACATTTAAAATAAAAATGTGCCAAAACAAAGCTTCCTAGGCCTGATCTAACTACCTCATGCATACCATGACCACTATCTCAGTAATGGCAATGTTTTTTTATTGGGCAATGAATGAAATAATAAATGTTAAAGAAATAAAATTTATTGAAATTAAAGACACCTTCTAGAGCCACTGAAGGAGAAATACCCTAAAGGTACTAAAGGTTTATTTTTTTCTGTTTTTATTTCACTCAAGCAATTGGTCTGCTTTATGTAAAAGCATCAGTATGGCAAATGCTGAGAGGTTCAATTATAATATTTACTGGTTTGCTATCTGTAAGTGTTGAATAATTATATAATTTTATTATATATATATATATATAGACAGAGAGAGAGAGAGAGAGAGAGAGAGAGAGAGAGAGAGAGAGAGAGAGAGAGAGAGAGAGAGAGAGAGAGAGAGAGAGAGAGCGAGAGACATTAAACTTGGTGTCCGTGAAACAGTGCTCGATACAAATAGTAGAGCGGGTATAATGTGTGGTAGTCGGAAAAAAACAACTACATATGCATCCCTATACAGACCTGTTTCGTGGTTGCCCACTTATCAGGGGATTTTAATGGCAGAATAATGCGATACCATCGCTTATATGTTACACTAATTGCTAATTAACATGGTCTATGCAGTGTGAAAAGTGTCAAGTCAGCTGTTGCGTAGGAGTGCTTTGTTTCTGTGTCGAAGAGACGAGTTCGTTACACTTGTTGTCAACACTCACTTAGATATAGCTCTTTGGCATACAAAGCTTTGCTTTCATGTCCAAATTGAGCACTCTATCTAGGATGAGTCATTGCCGTTGCAATTGCGCATGCTCGCTGGTTTACTCTAGTTTGAGCACTCTGGCATGGCTTAGACGATACCACAAAGGTTGGGTCGTTTGAGGTGACCGTCTCGGTTCTCCCCCATCCTAGCATTAGCACTGCACTGATGAGGCCCAGAAGAAACAGTGCACACTGTTTCGACCTATGTGGGTCTCATCAGTGCAGTGCAGACACTGGGCCAAGCTCTGGAATAAACCATTGCCTGGGCGCTACACTTGTGGGACCAAGTGCAGACACGTTGCCATGCGAGAGTGCTCAAATCACAACTAAGGTGATGAGCTTCGCCCATATATAAATGCTTTCCATACAGCAACAGATGCCCTTTGAATTATAATAGTAATATTCCAAGCTATAATAATATTCTAAGTATATTACTAAGTTGACTCTGTGAAGACACACACATGTTTTTCCTTAGAGATATTTTTGTCTTAATTAGCAGTAACTGCATGTAGGGATGTGAAAGGATAGTAAGTCTCATGAACCATGTCATTCAGTTCAGGCTTGATCATTGCATCTTTTGTTTTTCAATCCAGTTTAAATGTACTTATGAAAGGACTCTTAAATATGCAAGAATGGCGGATTCTGATTGGATGAAAATACTGTGTGCTGTGTTATACTATGTGAAAATTTTCCTTCTTTGTAAATTATAGAAAATCTTTTTGAAAAGAAAGTTGTGGCCAATTCACTGGATTGGAATGATTGTAACAGTGGTAAGTGGAATCTTTTGAATTCCTTCAAATTTGTGGAAGTTACAAGTTGTAAATAATTAAATGAGGAACATGAAGTACACGGACACAGCAAGGTAGGAATATCAGGTTCGAATCCAACTTTCAAAATGCTGATAAGGAAAAAGCTCCACCCCCTCTCCCCCTATCCCCCTCTCCGGATCCATGAAAACTAATAAATCATTGCGTACATTCGGACCGTGAAGCGTGCAGTGTTACACAATGAATAAGAAAATGTGGTAAGCCATCAACCAACGTAAACTCCAGGAACTATGTTTAGCTGACACTGCAAGCTGAATTGTGGGCCTAACGCGGGGTATTAAACAAAGGCGACTGTCAACGTAAGTGAATGGAGTAATCTGGAGTAAATTAATTGATATGGAAAAATAAGTAGAAGAAGAAAAGAAGATAAAAGTTTAAAACAAGGATAGTTTTCCAGTCAACCATTGAAGTTAGAATGAAAACCGTATGATTTCTGCACCTGGATTTTACCTTTAAAAGAGCTTGAAACACACCGACATGCATAGTTGATGTATATATAATCCTTTCCCGTTTGTTTCTGTCCACTCTGGCGAACGAAACAATCACGTTTATTATAAACATAGGAAAGCTATAATTAAGTCATTTAATTAAAACTTGTCATAGAAACAAATCTGATTCATCAACCAAACGGAATTCTAGGACATAAAAGTCAAGTAAACTGCAAATCGTTAAAACAGTTATGGCTTCTTATGACCAAACTATATTCAATCTACATTTCACTCAAGCGTTATAACGATTGTTGTGTTACATCAACACTCTAAAAACGAAATTACAGTATTTTATCTTATAGTTCGAAGCTAGACTCTGTAATAAAAGGAATACTTAAAATTCTTATATGGTACGTACTTAGAAAATGATAGATCTAGTTCTAGCAATGAGACATTCAATTCTTTTGTTTGCTTATTACATCAACCCGACAAAGATAGGGGTATGTCGGTTCTGTAAGAGGATATGCTGCTTTTGGTAATTTTATTTAGTTATCTCAGATCAAGGAATATAACCTTTGTGTCCCGAACATATGCTTAGTCTCTTCATTGCGCATGCGCTAGACCATTGCGTAAGCTTCGCTAATGTAACAGATTCCAACGTCTTGAGAGTTTGAGAAATTGAATAGGACTATCTCAAAGTAACTGATCTGCAATATAAGACATCATGAGGAACACTTGTTTTAATGGAAAGTGATAACTTTAACATGCAATAATTGACCGAAGAACAGCGCAAAAAACTTTAAAGAATCTTGCTCGCAAAGAAGCACAAACTTAATCGTGTGCCAGTTGCTTAGTGCTAGCTAGAATGCTTCACAAGATTTTTTATCTATACCAGGTTGGTTTAGTTCTTGTTGGACTGTCAAGTGTTCTCAGAGATGAAGGAGCCACTCATCCTAAAGTTGGTTTAGGTAACTTGTTATAGAATTGCCATCGTGAAAATACTGTGGTAACTTTAGATACTAATTCAATACCACTACAGTTATCTCTTTGTGTAGGACGTTAGATTTTCAAGATTTGAACGAAAAAAATCTCTCATGGAAGTTCTACTGGATAATAATACACAATACTCCAATTTCGATGTTACACTGGAACATTTGGCTGCAGTGTTGTAATCATGTGTAAAATTCGTTTTGCTCACCAATTATTTTGCTTATCCTTATGGCGCAGGTATTGCTCTTATTCTCATGGGTCAGTGCCTCAGTGCCACACAATTTATTGCAGAAGAACTATTCCTCAAGGAAAAGAACTTTCACCCTCTTCAGGTTGTTATCGTTTTTATCTTTTCCTGTATGGAAGTAAGAACGAATATAAAGATGGTGTTGTACCCTCGCTTGCTGTGTCTAGGTCGAATTTCTTCAGTATTTGATACACCCTTTAGGAGGAGGTCTTTGATACGCCCTTTTGGAGAAGGAGAAGGAGAAGTTTTTATTTACCTTGGTATTTTAAACAATTTCAGTAGGCGATTCAACGTAAACGTACAGTTTGGAATCAAAGAACTCACTAATGCACCGATCGAGTGAAAGTACTTTTGTCCAAGCGCGAACTGTCATGTACGTGTAACTATAGTGGAGCGAGCTGATTTTTAATGATGCTTTTTGTCTTATAATGCTTTCAGGTCGTTGGAATGGAAGGCTTCTTTGGATTCACTGTCATGGCTGTTGTAAGTGCCGTGTGCAGTCCGTTTTTTTGGTTAGGAAAGCTAATGAAAAAGTCATTTTGCACACAAGAAAAAGTTGCAAATCAAGGCAAATATTTTCATTATGTAGGTAGGTGTCCTCACGAAGTAGCGCTGATGCCGGATCCTCTAGTGGAACAATCGTTAAGCAAATGTCTAGTTTAATTCGGTATGGCATCATCATCAATTATCTCAACTTGTATGCACATATGACCACGTGAATTTTGTTCTCAGAGTAAACCTGCTGTGAGTGAGGTTGGTATTTTAATGATAAACTGTGTGTGATAAGAGGGACTGAAGAAGCAACTAAAATTATGAACCGTGCTCCGCTTCCGAGGGGAGCCCGAACATTTTCCAACAATTCCAAGAAAAAAAAAGGCTGAAGAGACACTTTCGAATCTAACTAATAAGGTTAATAGAGGTTTAAAATGGTTTAAAAAGGTTAAAAAATTAAACGATGAAAAGTCTTTGTACCAGCTCTTTTTCCTGATATCTCGACTAAAATTATATTGGTTTTTTAAAGATTTTTGCTTATTTATTTTACAGATAGTCCTTCCTGTGCTGTACTTTGTTCCAGGAAAGCAGAATCACCACAGCTATGAGAATAGCCTTGATGCTATGCTGATGATAAAAAATGATAAGACACTTTTGACGCTTGTAGGTGGGGAAAACGTTTTGTGTCCTTTGGCTTCGTTATTCTCAATGAAATTTTAAATTAGAATAGAGTTTGCTTTTTAACAGGCTATGATTTTCAGGTTACAGAAAACCTTTACCACCCATTCAACAAGTCACATCGAAAAACTAGTCACGACTTCGTTACTCCCGATTTTCCGCGCTTAGACGGTTTGCCTGTTTTTACTCTGCTTTCGCAAAGTTCAATCATTTTGTTTATATTTTTTTATTTCTTGGTTGGTTCATTGATTAAATATTTACCGACTGACCTATTTCTTTGCTTGTTTCTAGTGCTGTATACTCTTTCTATTGCATTTTATAATTTCTTTGGATTGGCCCTCACGAAATCTCTAACAGGTACGGACTGGTGTTTCATGAAACCAACTACAATCATAAGGCATTTTCATACATCAAGCCTATTAATCTCCGGCTGACGTTACTTTGGATTTTAGTGCATTGCGATTAACC
Source organism: Stylophora pistillata (assembly GCF_964205215.1). Classification (NCBI taxonomy): domain Eukaryota; kingdom Metazoa; phylum Cnidaria; class Anthozoa; order Scleractinia; family Pocilloporidae; genus Stylophora; species Stylophora pistillata. The sequence continues at coordinate 3,356,590 of NC_142526.1, read as the reverse complement.
TGTGTACTTCATCTCATTTTATAAAAGAATCTTGAACAATTTTTACAACTCCCTTTAATTCGATTTACAGGACTACAAGAAACAAATGGACCAGAATTCCCATTTTATTACTTCCACGTCAATTTCATTCATTTGTTTCACTACCCTCATTACTTCTAGAGAATGCCCGTGAGATTACTACATAATCAACAACATATTCAAAGTATTGCACATACGCGCAGAACGTTCCAACTCACAATGGTCACGTGACTTTAAGGTCGTAAACCTAAATCGATCCAGCCAACAAAATATATTTCCTTTTCAGCGGTCCACCGAACATTGATAGACGCCTGCAGGACAATAGTAGTGTGGGCTGTCGAGCTTTTTATACACTATGTCATTCATGAGGTATTCCTTTTCATCACGATTCCATTGCGTGTTATGTCCTAATTCCATTGATGATGGCATTTGCATAGAGACAGTTCACATCTCTTAAACGAAAACATTGCTTCTTAAGTGGATTATGCGATTGAGGTCTTGTGCTACTGTCTCTTTTATGCCAACGTTATACGAAAAGAGCGGACCCTGGATTCGTCCTTGTCATCGGATTACTCATCCAAACAACATCTTTGGTGTATGATTACTCCAGTGCAATCTGATAGAGGGTTCTTGAATTTTTTTCCTAGCCACATGCCCCAGTTACTTCGAGTTTGTCTCGGGACTTATTGCGGTGGTTTAGTTCAATATATATTACAGTTTGTGAGTGCTGGAAAGGGGTAAAATCAACTCAACTTGCTTAACCTATTGAAGCTCCGGCTTGAGTTGGTTGTCGGTTGTCACTTGCCATGAACGATCATATGGTTGATGATTTCCTTTTTTCTGTAACTCGCTCTATGTAGGAACATGGTGTCTTCATCGTTCTTTTGGATTAAATAACTTCACCTTTATGTATTGTCTTTCCAGGGTTTTGGTGAAACATGGGATAGAAAGTATAGCATATTTCAAGGTAAAGGTTGTTGCTGTACGAGCCAATGAGATACTCAAGGCAAAACTGCTAAAACTTCACAGTTTCTTCGTTTGGTTCAATATGCATCATCCTCACGAATTAACAAACCACCTGCACCACAAGCTCTGGTAAATTGAATAATGAGATGCATTTCACGAACCGTTGTTAGCTCGTCATGTTCCGTTGGGAGATTTGCTGTTCGCGCAATCTGCAAGTTCTGCACCGAGAGACAAATATTTTGAGTCCAAGCCGATTGCTACTAAATCTCCTACAATTCCAATATAACCCACAAACTGTTTCAATCCAACCATTAAGGAACAACTGCCAAGTTTACAGTCTGTAATAACTACAGCAACCAGACTTTCATCAACCGTTAGAGAGCGGGTATACTGAAAAACTTTATCATCTAACTCAGTAGTAAAGCTGCCCAATTTGCTTTCCAGGACACTACTCTCTGATGTTCTTAATTTGCACAATTTGGTATAATTTGGAAATCTTTTTTTTCCGCAGTTGATGGATTTCTTTTCCTGATGCTTGGCACAGCTTTCTATAACGAACTATTAATTATTCCTCCACTGATGCCCAAGCCTGATGCATCTCAACAGGTAAGATAGTTGCACAGTAATGAAATCAATATGTGACATTCCAAAATCCGATTCTGATTCTTCCGTTAGTTTTTTTCACGTTTGCTTTTGAGCTTAAACTTTTGCAGTGCTCTTCAATTTTACATGGTAGTAATAGTTAGCCCTACAAATCGCGTGTGATCAAGCACGTCAGTCTTCTTATTCTTATGATTGACATGATAAACTACAAAATAAACGCATGTGGTTTTCACAACCAGTGACCAGGCTAAGAGTAACGTAGAGTAACTCGTCGTAACTTCAACTATCCTGTAAGACCTCAGCCAGCGCATAAAACCATGTGCTTTGTTCACAGGATCAACCTTCAAATGGGTTAGAAAATGGCAGTGCAGACCTATTGGAGAATGAACCATTTCTGAGAGGCCATGAACAAGCACAAAGTTACACTGGTGTCCTGTAGACAGCGACCAATTTGGCCCAGATAATCACCCTTTGTTTCGTAAACACGTTGTTCCAATTGAAATTGTTGGTCTGACTCATTCAGAAATACGGATTTTGTGCCAGCCTGGTACCGTTAGTAAAATTAAATTGTCTTAAATTACATCCAACAAAGCATCATGCACGCTGCGGCCGATGATACGCTTGCCCTTAATGAAGACATTGAAGATATTGAATCAGAAATCTTGAAGATCTTTCAGTAAGATATGATAATAGGGTAAAACTACAGAATACAGAGCCACTTATTTACATCTCATTGCACCACAATACATCCTATCGTGTTTTGCCTCGTTCTTCAAAGCATGCCTTACCAGGTGGACATCATTGGCTCTGTACTAAAAAGTTGTGTAGTTCTTCCTGACATAACGTTTGGTAGCTAGTTCTCAAACTGCCTATTTCAGAATTTACATTTAAATCAAATCCAATCTCAGTGAAAAAGAACCTTACACTGATGTATGTTTGCTCTTTGTTATTTTATTCCTAAAATGGTAAAAGAGAAAAAAAATGTTTACATCACTTATTATCAGATACAATGAAATATATGAAGTTCATATATTTTTGAACTGCGGTATTAGATACGTATGATGCACGATCCTCGCAGTAAATAGCGCTATTTAAGCAATAGCGAAAATCAGACCTGAAAAAAATCAGGCCTGTACGGGATTCGAACCACTGACCTCTGCGATACTAGTGCAGCGCTCTACCAGTTGAGCTAACAAGCCAACTGGGAGCAGGGCGTTAAGTTGATTCGTAAAATATATGAACTTCATATATTTCATTGTATCTGATTTATCACTTTCACGGGTTTATTACGAATCAAGTTAACGGCCTGCTCCCAGTTGGCTTGTTAGCTCAATTGGTAGAGCGCTGCACTAGTATCGCAGAGGTCAGTGGTTCGAATCCCGTACAGGCCTGATTTTTTTCAGGTCTGATTTTCGCTATTGCTTAAATAGCGCTATCTACTGCGAGGATCGCGCATCATACGTATCACTTATTATGTTTGAAATTTTAGACAGGCACGAGTATAAAGTTTACTTGCGCAATCCGTAATCGTCCGTGGTAATAACGGAAGCAAAGTACCTTGCTTTTATCTCGCTTTTAGCCAATAAGAGCATGCTAACCATCAGCCCATTCGATCGATAGTAAAAAGACAATTTTGCGCCGAAAATAGAAGTATATTGCTAATTCCATTAGAGCATTGACTGCAGTCAGCTCTCGACTTCAACATTTTACCTATTTGCGCATACCCCTCCCACCTACCCAAATTTAAACCGTTAGTCGTAAAAGGGTGATTTTTTTTCTTTCTACGATGTGTCGTTTTGAAAACTTCAACATTTCAGGCTATCAAGTGTTGTGTGGGTAGTGCGGCTAAGACATTTGGCTCAGGCCCTGAAAGTGTCTTCTATTCCTTTTCATGTTCGAAGGATGAATTCAAAGACAGTTGCTAACTCTTAGGATCTTCATTTTCTGTATTCAGTGCGCGAGTCATTGAGGCTGTCCAGAGAGATATTTTTACTTTATATCGAGCTTGGAAAAGGCCACTTGAAGGATATATAGTCAGAAGTAAACTCGGAGAAGAACACCCCTCTAACTTAGCATTTAAAAGAAACCTGATCAATATTCTGAGTCTTAACTACTAAGTCGCCTCCCGGTTAGCTCAATTGGTAGAGCGCCGGACTGTTGTGCGGGAGGTTGTGAGTTCAAATCCGGCCGGACCAACACTCAGTGTCTTTAATCAACTGAGAAGAAAGTGCTGCCTTTGTAATAATATCTGCCAATAGTTAGACTTTCTAGTCTTCTCGGATAGGGACGATAAATGGAGGTCCCGTCTCCTGCAGGGTTGGGGTAGGAGACGTTAATTTCCCACACACGAGATTACTGTCAGTTTGATCTGAAACTACCCTTGTTGGTCAAGTTGATGGTAAAAGCGAGCGAGCAAAAATGTTTTTGTGAACGATAGATGAACTATCAACTTTTTCAAATAATTGAAATTTATTTTAAACACCCCTGTTAATCGGGCTGTTTTGATATGTGCAATAACAGTAAGTACCTGTTCTTAGAAAACTGACACCAAGATATGAAGTTCAACCCATCAATTCAATTATAAAAAAAGAATAAGTTTCATTTAGACAATGTTTTAACAATATGCGGCCGCCAAACCAAGTGAAACGACTATCGAAAATATTTTTCTCTTAAGAACCCGCTAAACACCTTTAATTCAACATGGAGTGACTAGACCACAAAGTAAACTGCATCAGGCTCCACGTGTCTCCACCTCAACACAACTAACCTCTATGTTTCGCTCCGACGATGGGCTAACGCTCGAAACGTCAGCTTTTGTAATCTTTACGGTGGCCAATTTACCATTTCAACTTTGTTGATACATCCAAATAACCTCTATGTAGTTTCAGTTCCAAACGCCCTTGCTTTATTTGCATATTTAATTAGCTCACGTCTGTTTTCCAACATAACGCGATTCTTCCCCATCATCGATTTATTTATTTTCAGAGGGTTTCTCTCTTCAAAAAACTGAGACCACAGACTAGCTCCACTATTCTACAATAATTTCGTACAATTTAAACGGAAGTGAAGCTGTAACAGGAAGTATAATAAAGAAATTAAAAAAGGTAAACACCAAAACAATACGATCGATGAAATCTAAAAAAGAAAATATCAAAATATACGCCAAGCTTTTAAACGAATTGCGATAGCCATCAGCTTCAAAGAAGCTGCTGAAGATGCCCCAAATTGAAATGGAAAAACGTTTCATGCAGTCGGATTACAAAACCACGGCGTAACCTGCACTAGATTCTAAACATCGCCTTCTCAGCTTGCCAAAAATGTGCACCTTTGATAGAGCTCGATGACATCAAACTTTAGCCGTAAACGGCAGAAAAAAAGGCAGTTAATCTTAAAAACAAATTTTTAAACCGTAAGTCGTAAAAAAGGGAAAAAATTGTCAATTTTATGATGTATCATTTTAGCAAATGCATAGAATGATATGGGTCTTATCTTCTGGTTAATTTACCATACAAGCCATTTCTCCATTAAGACCCGAACAAAGTAACAGGTGTTTTAAGATGTGCATTAGCAGGAACTATCGGAAAACAAATGTTTTCCAAAAAGTTTCAGAGAGGATGAGATGCAGAGAGGATGGAATGCTAAAAAGTCGCTAAAAAATTGCCAACACCTGAGAAGTTGCCACCCAAATTTCAAGTGTTGCTGCCTAAATTTCTTAATATTTTTATAAAATCGTTGATTGTAAGTTTTACTTTTCGTTCCTCGATCAATCACAATAATTGCTAACATTGAAACATAGCTTTAAAGAGTTACTTGTAAATATGGGCGAGGTATTCTATAGGCCTAACGGCACAAAACACATGGTTGATTTGACGTCTTACCGAACGAAACGTTACCAGGTAATAGGTTAACGTTATGAGTTCAAAAGGTTAATAAACATTCAAGAAATTTGTGTAAATTGAAGTTTTCTATAAAATCGTTGACTTTGTCGTGCTTGATAAGGGCTCTAGATCAGCATTTTGCGCAATTCCTCAGAAATACAAAAATACAAAAGTCGCTAAACTCACGAATAGTTGCCGCAACGTCAAAAGTTGCTCAAAAGTTGCCGAGCTGAATCAGAACAGGCCTATTGCTTTTACCATGAGAGCACTAACTGCAGTCAGACCTTGCTTATACCATGAGAGCACTAACTGCAGTCAGACCTTGCTTATACCATGAGAGCACTAACTGCAGTCAGACCTTGCTTTTACCATGAGAGCACTAACCGCAGTCAGACCTTGCTTATACCATGAGAGCACTAACTGCAGTCAGACCTTGCTTTTACCATGAGAGCACTAACCGCAGTCAGACCTTGCTTTTACCATGAGAGCACTAACTGCAGTCAGACCTTGCTTATACCATGAGAGCACTAACTTCAGTCAGACCTTGCTTTTACCATGAGAGCACTAACTGCAGTCAGACCTTGCTTTTACCATGAGAGCACTAACCGCAGTCAGACCTTGCTTTTACCATGAGAGCACTAACTGCAGTCAGACCTTGCTTATACCATGAGAGCACTAACTGCAGTCAGACCTTGCTTTTACCATGAGAGCACTAACTGCAGTCAGACCTTGCTTTTACCATGAGAGCACTAACCGCAGTCAGACCTTGCTTTTACCATGAGAGCACTAACTGCAGTCAGACCTTGCTTTTACCATGAGAGCACTAACCGCAGTCAGACCTTGCTTTTACCATGAGAGCACTAACTGCAGTCAGACCTTGCTTTTACCATGAGAGCACTAACTGCAGTCAGACCTTGCTTATACCATGAGAGCACTAACTGCAGTCAGACCTTGCTTTTACCATGAGAGCACTAACTGCAGTCAGACCTTGCTTATACCATGAGAGCACTAACTGCAGTCAGACCTTGCTTATACCATGAGAGCACTAACTGCAGTCAGACCTTGCTTTTACCATGAGAGCACTAACTGCAGTCAGACCTTGCTTTTACCATGAGAGCACTAACCGCAGTCAGACCTTGCTTATACCATGAGAGCACTAACTGCAGTCAGACCTTGCTTTTACCATGAGAGCACTAACTGCAGTCAGACCTTGCTTTTACCATGAGAGCACTAACTGCAGTCAGACCTTGCTTTTAGCATTTTACCTCTTTACGTACCTTTCCACCTCCCCTTGCTGAGGACGGGAGAGCAGATCTCGGATACAAGTCATTATCATCATCTTCATCAATCTTTATTTATACACGAAATCGTATCATTTTACATGGTCTTCCCAGGAATCGTTTAAACTAAACTGAAATACTCTAAGGAACTATTGACTATAATATTAAAAATACAAAACTTACATCATGAATAATAAGGAACTATTAGCTATAATGTTAAAAATACAAAAACGTACATTGTTGGTAATAAAAGTTACAATGGTGTATCAGAAAAATCTTTCCGATGAAATGAAGTTTTAAAAACATTTAAGCTAGGCAGTTTTGTGATCTCTGAGGGAATCCTGTTCCATAGAACAGATCCTCTGTAGTGTAGGCTCCCTTTTGCAGACTCAGTTCTGGGTCAAGTGTGAGGGAATAGCCGAATTGGTCACCATCTAGCGAATATGAAGTATATGCGAGGGTCGAGTGCAAATAAGTCTAAAAATATTTGAAATTGAAAAATGAAGTAGTGCTCTATATGATCTTACATTTCCTGCGAAACAAACAAACTTTCTTAAGAAGGGGTATCGAATGGTTTTAGCGAGCATTTGCGAGCATGCGAGCAATGTGTTTATTTTTGGGAGCACGAGCAGGTTGTCAAGTTTTTCTTGCGAGCAGCGAGCACTTTAGAAAATACAGGTGGCGAGCAGCGAGCACTCCAGAAAAATACAGATGGCGTGCAGCGAGCAGTTCGAGTACTTTGTAAATTTTCCGCTGGCCGGAATCTCTCTTTTATTAATAATAATCTGGCTGACATCTCCAAGAACTTTTTTTTGGAGGTGTCAAATTTTTTCTGGAGGTATCAATTTTTTTTCCCATTGCCCACTGGAAAATGCATCATATCTACAAACTCTGACAATTTTCTCAAATAAATGGGAATTTAGATCAACAAAGGTTCGCACGTAATGTTTTCTCCACAGGAGATTATGTCACCTCCCGTCATGTAGAGCTTCCTCTTACCTATATCACAATATCCCGGTAAATAGATCGTGTTACAGTCACGTTTTCAGTGTTCAAGCGAAAGAAGGTTTAATTCATTGATTAAAATACCTGGGAAACTGGTCAGTGAAACAAGAATTGTAAGGCTGGCTTCAAGAAGCCAGGTACGTTCGGTTTTATCCTGTAACATACTGGCCATCTCTAAGGGTAGAAATATTTGTACGAAAGTAATGCAATAAATACGTCCATCTAAAACTAAAACTAAGAAAAAACTGTCAGTCTAATGGGAAAAAAAGACAAATAAACTAACGAAACCAATTAACCAAGTAACCTTCACCAAGGCGGAACCAGGATTTTTCTTAGGAGCGAACCACGAAGGAATAACCTCACTGGTATTTTCTCTAACGAATAGATGGGCTTATGCTCAAAATATTAATGCCAACCTACCATTTTTGCTGCGTTCAGCATACATTCTTTAACCTCGTCTAACAATATTAGTTATAAAGGAAAGTCGCAGGTCATCTTAAGGGGTAAACGGGTGTGCTCCCCTTGCACCCCTACGACCCTAACTATCCCCCTTTCTCTGCAGGGGCGTAATAAAACAGTAAAACAAAATAAACATTTAAGGTAAACTGAGAAAGGGTATTGCAGATCCGTGCTGAAAGGTGCGTTTGTTCACTGTCACTTCTCATTTGACATTTGTGGTTGGCTGCTATCAGAGTCAGTTTTCTTTTCCAGTAAGTTAGTGGGTTATTCAAATAATATCAATGCAGTAGGTACAGTGGAATTGAGATTCCTGAAGTGCAGATGCCTGAAACCAAACAGCGGAGTAGCCAGCCGATAACAAATTATATCTGTAGGAAAACAGTATCAACTAATTCAAACGATAATGTACCAACAAGAGCGCGCTAAAACACATCAATGGCAGCTCGCTATGCCACATTAATAGCGATGGGTACCAATCAACTCCTGTTATGGTACGTTTACCATTTCTCCGATAATTAGCAGAAAAGGGCCTGGGCTCGTTTCCATCCAGATATAACGCGTTTATTGCGCATCAAGTTACTTTGCTAAGAAAACAAAAAACTCACTCCATTTTCCTTCTTTCTACGGGTTGTAAAAGATTTAACTAGATTCAAAAGGTATGTGTTAAAAATCTTCTGTAGTCCGCAGTGACTTTATCACATTCCTCTGACAACTAATTCTCGGCTTCAATGACTACAAATCCAAGATTACAAAATGGTTTTGACAGATTTGGCGACTGGGGACGAAGTGATTAGAAGGCGATTGCACAAAGCTTATTCCCTCTCGGTGTATAACTCTTGGTTTAAGCCCGATTCAGGCCACAAAGTGTGTTGTGTTTCTGATAAAATTACGTTACTCGCACAACGTTCCCGACCTAGGTAGGTTGATATCACGGGGATCAAAAAGCTGTGAGGAAAGCTTCACGGAATAAGGGAGGTTATGTACGATGCGTAAGCAAAGTGTTCCGTAAGACAATTCGGCTAAGAATCTTAACCATACAGTCTATCTAACTATTAAATTGATCAATCCGCCTTGAATCAAATCAAGTAATTTCACAAAACAGATCGTACAAGTAAACAAAGGTAGCGTCTCTAATTCATGACGTCTTTCTAGCTATCAAATAAGGGTCTGGCCTACTGACCTAAAGGTACTATTAAATTTAGGCAGTGAAAAGTTCAGCAACGTTTTGTGAAAGCTGCTTTCGAGAAAGTTCGATCATTCAGCTTTCGTGATGTCTCTCAAAGACCGTTCTTTTCCAATAAGTCCCGGCACAGCTCTGAGTGTTTTCTGTTTGCTTCTTCAGTTACTCCGCTGGATTCATTGGAATTGAGACCAAGCTCGATGATTATGAACGAAGGTTGAAGGCAGTGGAGGATTCATGCCTCAAGGTCAAATAATGCAATTGAGGACAGATTTTCCTCCGACGGAACAAGATAATGTCCAACTGTCTTTAAATTGCACACATGGTTGGCTGTTTCAGTGTTGCTATTCATAGGTTGCGAATTACTTTGAACTTTTAAACGATTAAGTTTCTAATCAAAATTACTCGAGAGCTAATAGTCCTGTTCTCCGACTTCCGCTCTAACGCGATGTAATAATTTGATCTAGCTAAATTGAGAAAGATGGTTTTTTCGTCTTGTCACGAGCGTGAGACAAAGAAATAATTCTGAGTTCCCATGAGGAATAGAACCTCAGAACTTTGGATTCCGCGCTCCAGTACTCTATCACTGAGCGACAGAGACTCTATGGCGGGGCAAGGCCCATTACGAGGTTTATATTCGACACGAGTCCTGCATACTGCTAGGATGGGCAATGTCGATCGGTAGATTTATCTTCCTTCCACTGAGTTATCGACACTTCCCTATATCTCACAACGTAGAAATACATATGATACACGATCCTCGCAGTAGATAGCGCTATTTAAGCAATAGCGAAAATCAGACCTGAAAAAAATTAGGCCTGTACGGGATTCGAACCACTGACCTCTGCGATACTAGTGCAGCACTCTACCAATTGAGCTAACAGGCCGCATTAGTAAACTAACAAGCTGCACTAGTATCGCAGAGGTCAGTGGTTCGAATCCCGTACAGGCCTGATTTTTTTCAGGTCTGATTTTCGCTATTGCTTAAATAGCGCTATCTACTGCGAGGATCGTGTATCATATGTATCTAATACCGCAGTTCAAAATATATGAACGTAGAAATATCATGCAAAGGATAGGTTTTACATAATATCTAGTCTCTCATTTTCATTACGAAATATGTTGGACACTTGCCACAGATTAAAAAACAGAGGCTCTCAAGACTAGCAGTACACTATTTGTAAATGGCGGTATTGAAATAACAGATTTGATGTGTTGCCCATTGCTCTGTCAACGAGAAATCAAAGTTCTCTTTCAAGTCTCCTTGTGAACATAAAGCTTCAGAATACGATTTACCTTCTCGTTAGGCTTAACACTCGAAATGATTATATTTGTAGAGAAATCAAATCAAGAGGTTAACATGACTTATTTGACAAGGGGTTAAATCTAATCTCTTTTACGTCGTTTTTCTCAAAATCATAACTGTGTGTACTTCCAGTATATACTACAGTGTGCCCTCCTGTTTCATTCTGTCTATAAGCCACATGGCAAACTAGATTTCTTTTAGGATTGTTCTTCAATATATTATAATTACACATATAAATATCCATTTTCTATAGAATTCTTTTCTTTTTTTTTTTTTTTTATTTTCCTCTCTTGTGCCCGCTTTGAATAGCCCTTGCTACTTTCGGGCCCAGGCATTGTAATATTCCGTATTAAGCTTAAATCAAATTTGTTGTTGTTGTTGTTGTTGCTTTTGATGACTGAAAGGGATTTTCTGTCCTCGCTCTGATCAAATTGTCTTCTGCTTCTTGCGCTTGTAATTGATCATAGATCGTTTTCTTGTTCTTTAAGATGACAATGAAGGGCGTTGTGATGTTACCAGTTTTCGTTTCCTGATACAGTTTCATTCGTTCAAACCACCTCCGCCAAGCCTGAAGTCCATCGACAGAAACGTAGTATTTCAAATCCCTCTAATCCGCTTTCAATAACTCGGCTGGGGTTAGAAAAATGATAGAAGACAATTGTTTCATCCACTTGGAAGATTTGCCACAACAAAGCTGGTTTGAATGTCTTTCCCCGTGGCCGGCCGGGACCTCCGGGGAGCGCAGGACCAAAAGGTGACAAAGGAAGAAAAGGGAGAAAACGATCTCAGGGAATCATGGGACCACCAGGAAGAAGCGGAACACAAGGAATCATGGGGCCACCGGGGTTCAGTTGCCAGTTGGACGATCGCAGGTCAGCGAAGATGGAACACCGAAAATTTGCAACTCCAAGGAAGAGGACGCGGTGAGATATGTATGTACAGCAGCGTCAAATCAAGTGATCACCAAGGCTGTGAGTACAATTAAATTATCTATTGTCAAAAGGAGTAAGTCTGCTCTATGTTTCCATGTCTATATTCGTTAACAATTTCGTGTATTTCCATAACTCTAAGAACATTAATAAGATTTATAATGCTTAATCCTCGTCACAATTTTTTAAAATCCCCAGTCCCTCCCATCAATGTTGGCGAATGGAAGATTAGAGAGTCTGGAAAAAAGGCAGAATCGAGAGGTAAGCGGGGCGCTGTAACAAAATTTCACCGAGACTGGCTTCTTTTTGAAATTGAATTACTGTCAAAGGTAGGATGTTGTTTGTATCACTTCTTTCCGCATTCGTTAGCAATCCATGTTTTGTTTTGGTTTTTTGTTTAACCGACTGACAGTTTCATTATCGTTTATGACCTATCGCCATTTTTGTTACTTTTGCTAATGGCGTTCGTTTCCCCATTATGGGTGTCGGCGCGAAATCTAAGGAAAAGCCTCATTTTATTCGAGAGATGAGGTAAGCCTTGCAAGTGGACTGCCAAATACATGCATCATTAATTGGACTCTCGCCACTTTCATTAGAAATTCTTCTCAGATACCGCTTATTGTTTTCAGATACCTCTTGCCCCATATCTAGATAGTCAGTTGACTTTGCTCTTATTGGTTTTGCTCTGATTGGCAGCTAAGAAGGACGATTCTTCTGAGCGAAGGACATTATAGTTCAATACTTTGTTACGACAGAAAGTTTTTACACTTTTACGTTCCACAAACTGTGGGCAAGAAATGAAACTGTAAAGTCTGGTTACTTAATAAATGCCTGTGCCATTTAATTTCATTCAGGATGCGAGCCTGTTTAAAAAACTGAAATAGAAAAAAAAAAAAAGAAAGAAAAACAGATGCCAGGATGAGAGCAATCAGCATTTTCGATAAAATATATTATGCATACTTTGGCCGACTGAATGAAACATGGGAAGACGGAGCGTGTTGAACTAATACTAAAACTGACTAAAATTCGCATAAAACGGTGCTCAGCATTGTGATACATGGCTTTTTAAAGAAAAGTTGTTAGACTACTTATTAGAAGTACGTTTAGGTGACGCAAACAAATGTTATGAGCGACCTAAAGCTGATGGATTTTACGCTGCTTGTTCGTAACCGACGTTAGGCATTCTTATCCTTTTCAATCATCTCGGCATAACCCGCGCCCAAAGTCTGTACTAGTCATTTCATATTCTTCTAGGTAGGGAAGAAACAATAAATACAGGTAAATATAAACCTTACAGTTTATTTCATTTACTAATATTTAGAATGTGAGCCTTTTGGTGTGGCAGACAATGAAACGATTCCAGATGCTAGATAAGAATGACAGCAAACAGTTTCCATAATAGTAATTATCATTCACACTACAGCAGACTGAACGAAAGCAGGGGACACGGTGCGTGGTGTACTAGGACTACATCTGATAGAACATACTATCTTCAAGTTGATATGGGTGAAGTGCGTTCTGTTTGTGCTGTGGCCACACAAGGATTACGGACAGGCGCTGCATGGACCACCAGCTACAAACTACAATTTTCTACGGAAGGTAAACCTTGGAACACTTACGAGGAGACAAATATTGAAAAGGTATGGAGAAAACTGTAACTGACATTTTCAGCAAGTAACAACGAGTTTGAAGTCAATGCAAATAATTGGCAAAGAGAGCGCGTACACTTAGATTGTGAATTTGGGCACTTATCCTCATTAGTCTCTGGAGCAGAGAACGGTCGTCGGGGATTAAAAGCTTGTGTATAACGGGTTTGCTTGGAAATTTTTAAAAGAATCCAATGTATCTTTTGGCCGAGACAAAACGTCGTTCGACTAGAAAAAAGTATTTTCCCCAAGTAATTCACTTTTTTAAAGATGAGAGTGGTAAAAAAACCTTTAAATTCGGATTGGAGCCGAATATTTTAACGGAAGACAACGACTCAAACAGAGGTAGTTCTTCTACTTTTGCGTTTGGTGCGTAAGCTTAGAAATTTAGAAATTAGTTGGACATCGTTTATTTACTGAATCAAAGTCTTCAAACCTCGAAGCCATGATTCTGGGCAAACAGGGAACGTTACAAGCATTCACTCTCAATTACCTTGCATGGCCATCCTGAAAGGCGAGAAAACTCAAGACGGCTTTTCTCACTTGTATATAACATCATATGAGGCTTCTGATTGGTCGTACAATATTTTTTTAAGAATTAGCAGTACGGTAAGAAAAATGCAAAGACAAGCAAAAATCAACGATAAAAACCAACGTTTCGGTGTCATCATGACGCCACTGTTGAGGAGAAATAAAAATTACAAAGTTTGCGGCAAGGTATACCACTAAATTAGCATATATATGTTAGGAGCTAATTATACAAATACTTTTGCGCGAATTGACTCGCTTTGCACGTTCAGAGTGGGTTTTAGGTCTCTGATGAAAAGCATTTCGTTCCCCAAACAATCGAACTAGTTACTGCACTTTTTCAGAATGCTAAAAGGTTTCAGTAGGTCAAGATCTTAGAGTACGAGAAATCAAGCCACAGATCGTCAACCAACAACGCGTCGTTTATCGTTTTCAATGTGACCTGTGTGATGCGGGTTATGTGGGCTATACACGCGGACACTTACATACATGCGTTGATGGACATAAACGAAAGGCATCTTTAATATATAAAAACTACCACGAACGGCAAGGGGGGTCCTGGGGTGTCCGTGACCCTCCTCCCCCCCCCCCCTTGGTCGGTCCTCTTTAGAGCAAACAACCAACAATATTCAGGTGGCGAAAACGTTATGATGACAATATCTTGGCCGTAAAGGCCATTGATATGGGCCTTCAGGCCGCGATAATACGACTGAGCCCGCTGATACACGCGGGAGAGCAGCGGTGTAAGTGGTGAGTAGCCTCTGCGACCCCCTCTTTGAAAACTCCTGGCTACGCCCCTGATATATATATATATATATATATATATATATATATATATATATATATATATATATATATGTGTATATAATTATAACAAACTGGTTCAAGACTTCAGAGGTAGTTCAACGTTTTATTTCAACAGCTCTGTTACGAAATTAGTAAGCATATCCTCGATGAAATTAACAACGCTATCATCACCAGCAGTGGAAAAACACCTCAAGTGTCCTAAAATGGTGTAATAGTTTAGAAACATGACCTCTCTTTCATTCATCTGTTTCGACGTTTGTGAATTCTACCCCTCCATAACTGAGAAGTTGCTTTCCAAAGCACTAGATTTTGCCGCTAAATACCGCTCAATCAAAAGCCATGAGCGTGAAATTATCTTGCACGCAAAACGATCTCTGCTATTCAACGATGATTACCCATGGGAGAAAAAATCTGCCACCAACCTCTTTGATGTAACCATGGGGTCCTTCGATGGAGCGGAAACGTGTGAGCTGGTTGGATGCTTTCTCTTATCAATTCTTATTGAGAAGTATGGTCAAAATATTGGTTTATACTGGGATGATGGTTTGGCTGCCCTCAATGGAACACCGCAGGAAATAGAGAATATCAAGAAAGGTTTTTGCAAAGTCTTCCGTGACAATGACTTAAAAAAATCACAGTCGAGGCTAATATCACCAAAACCAATTTCCTAGACGTCACGCTTGACCTCTCGATTGGGAAGTATTACCCTTTCACAAAGGAAGGCAACATTCCCCTGTACGTGCATAAAAAATCCAACCATCCACCATACATTCTGCATAACATCCCTGAATCAATCAATAGGAGGCTCTCCGACACATCTTCCGACAGGGAATGCTTCGATAGCGCTAAACCTATTTATCAAGAAACTCTCAAAAAAAGTGGGTATAGCTACACCCTCTCATTCAAAGCCGTATCAAACCAGGCACCACCTCCACGAAGAAACAGGCAGCGGAACATTACATGGTTTAACCCACCATATAGCAAGAACGTGGAAACTAACGTCGGAAAATGCTTCCTCAGTTGCATTTATTGATAAGCATTTCACCAAAACTAATCCTCTTCAAAAGATTTTTAACCAAAACACCCTTAAATTGAGCTACAGCTGCATGGGCAGCATTGAAACTGTCAAATCTAACCATAACCAAGCAGAAATCCGGAAACTCGCACGCACTAATGATCAAGCTAGGAAAAGCTGCAACTGTGGGAAACCTGACATATGCCCCATGGATAGAAGCTTAACATGGAAAGCGTAATTTACCAGGCACAGGTCACCACAGAAACCGCAAAGGAGACATACATTGGTCTCTGTGACACCGCGTTTAAAAAGCGTTACAGAGACCACTTGTGTTCATTCCGAAACGAACGTTACAGGCATGCTACTGAACTTAGTAAATACATATGGAGTCTTAAGATAAAAACACTAAGTTTAATACTAAGTGACGCAAGGGGAAACAAGCTAATTCTTATTCCAGTGTAGCTAAGAGATGCAATTTGTGTTTGTGGGAAAAAGATTTTATCATTTGTAAACCGCAAATGGCAAGTTTAAACAAAAGAAATGAGCTGACATGCAGACATGTCAGGAAATTCCTGTTAAAGAACGTAACGTTATGATAGCGCGTGTAGTATATTGCGCGCGCATGTACACATTGTTCTCTCTTTTAAATTTCGGTGGATTGTAACCGTTATTTCTGGCATTTGCCTAACGATTTCTTCGCAAGAGGCATGAAACTCAGAGGTGCAGTAAAAGTTCAAGTAACCTAGATCTTGAAGTATAATTATCCACAGCTCTAGCCCTGCTATCGAGCACTTTTTAGTAGATGATGATCTCATTCCGCTATTTTGGTTACATATATGTATATAAATGAGAGGGCTGATAGTTTCTAAATAAACTGTTTAGGGCTGCGTCAGTGGGGGTAACGAAATAATTTGAATATATCAACAAAGTTGAAATGTTAATTTGGCCATCGTTACGATTATAAAAGCTGAGGTTTCGAGCGTTAGCCCTTCGTCAGAGCGAATGAGAGGGTAGAGTCTACCTTGGCATAAAATGTTTTTAATAATTAACAATTATTCGCCGAAGGCGAGGTGAATATCGTCGAATAATCCCGGAGACGAAGTCGAGGGGATTATTCGACAATATTCACCGAACCTGAGGCGAATAATTGTTTTAGTAAGAGCTGAACAACAGAGAAATTTCTAAAATCATAACATTTTAGTAAAATTTATTAACATCCTATTTTAATAAAATATAAGGAACCGCTCGACCAATCAGATTGCTGGAAACTCTTTGCTCAGCTCTGAAATTATACTAAATACATATAATCTGGGTATGGGATGAAATCCTCATCAACTTGAAAGTGCTTGATAGCTGAACTAGAGCAATGAATTATAATCGGCATTTATTCGCTACTCTGAGTTTCATGTTTCATGCAAAGCATTCATCAGGCGGTTGTCAGAAATAACGGTTACAATCAGAGATATTTGAAAATACTCGATAGTTGCCAAGATCGGTTGAGTGAAGCGCGCGCTCGATCGTCGTTATTAATAAAGAACATTTCTTAGTAGAAACTTCCTAGCATGTCTGCAATTACCCGATGCGAGCTCATTTCTGCGGTTGAGAGGCGACATTTCTGGTCTGCATAAAATGGAAAACTTCTCCCACAAATATAAATTACATCTCTTATATACATTCGAATAGGACCTAGCTTGTTTAACTTTGCGCCATTTGATTTCATACGCAATTTTCCTATCTTTTAGGCTCCATACGAACTTATTCACTTCCGTTGCGTGTCTATACCGCTCATTACGAAAACAACACATATGGTTCCTGTATCTTAGTTTAAAGGTAGTGTCACAGAGTCCGATATATGTTTCCTTCGTGGCTGTAGTTGTGACTTCAACCTGGTAGATGACATTTTCCGCGTTGCAGTTTCCATTCATAGGGCAGAAGTTAGATTTGCGGCAGTTACAGCTCTTCTTGTCATCGTTGGTGCGTGCTGATTTGTTAATTAAAGCTTTGTTATGATTAGATATGATTGTTTTGATGTTGCTCGTGCAGCTGTAGCTTAGTTTTAGTGTGTTGCGGTTAAAAATTTTATGAAGGGGACAGGAGGAACTTTTTAGCATGTCTACATGAGGGGATAATTTGCAAACCCGATTTAATTTAGCCTCTCTTAACTTCTCTTAACAAACGAAATGAACTGATAACCTCATGTAGACATGCTAAAAAATTCATCCTGGAAAATTTCAACACCTGCCTTGAAACGCAATAGTGTCTGTGTTTATTTAAGTTTAGCCCTTACCTTTATTGTGCGCCCGTCTGTGTTTATTTATTGTCCCGTAATAGTGTCTGTGTCTATTTTTTTATTTATTTAATTATTTGCTTATTTTTAGCCATTACCTTTATTGCGCGCCCGTCATGTAAAGAGTCCATATTTGGTAGCTATCACCTTATTTCAAACCAGTGTACATTATTTCAAATCAGTGTAACGTTGTAAGTTTGCATTTGGCAATTTTATCCGATGGGTGCTATAAAAGCTGTGTAGTAGGAAATTAAATAGTAATAATTGCCAAGTCAAATCTTCAGTTGATCACTCCGTCCTCTATTATAAGCATGCTCTAGTTTACTATTGAGCACTCTGAAAGCAGTTCTGCAGATGAACTCGTTATATATATATATATATATATAACTAACTGCAGACAGTACTGTTTCGGCCTTCTGGGCCTCATCAGTGCAGTGCTAATGCTAGGATGGAGGAGAACCAATATGGTCACCCCAAACGATCCAACCTTTGTGGTATCGTCTAAGCCATGCCAGAGTGCTCAAACTAGAGTGCACTAGCGAGCATGCGCAATTGCAGAGCAATGACTCATCCTAGTTAGAGTGCTCAATTTGGACATGAAAGCAAAGCTTTGTATGCCAAAGAGCTATATCTAACTGCAGACAGTACTGTTTCGGCCTTCTGGGCCTCATCAGTGCAGTTTTTTTTTTTTTTTATGTTTAAGGTGGACGGCCGGGCCCCGATGAAGGGAGGTGCAATCCCGCCGACCTACATGTCTAATCCCAACCCATTGGCTTACGTGCAATGCCTTAGGGAAGGGGACCACCAGAAACGAGGGTCACCAGACGCCAAACTCGCTGGGGAATCGAACCCCACCTCACTTAAAAATTAACACACACACACCCAGAAATTAAACACACCCGCTCAAAACTTAACTAATTTTTCTTTTAGTTTTTCTTATTAAGCCTAAGTTAATTTTATATTTTATTTTGGTTCTTTAGATTTTTTAAGTGACCGGTAAAGCCTAAAGGCAGTAGCAACTTCACGCTGTTCAAAAACATATCTCGGATCAGAGTACCAAACGGAAATATCTTTACGAGCAGGAGCAGGCAGGTGATGTAACACCGCAATCTCGGCCAAAAAAACGCGTTCCTCAGATGGAGAAGAGCGAAGCAGCGGGTCCTTTAAGAAAGCAGCGGAAAGTTCTGAAGGAGTAACAGCAATAGGCTTGGCTGCAGCAGCAGAATCAGTGGGTGGGGCCTGTTGGGTCCTCTTAACAGTGTTATTAGCAGAAGTGGGAGCTGGGGAGGCTGAACGCTTCCGAGAAGCAGAGCTCGTCTCTCCGACATCCATATCAGAAACAGGGTTAGCAAAACCCTGTGTTGCCGGTACACAATCATTTAGTGGTTCTTCACCCTCGTTTAAAGAGGTGAAGCGATCTTCACTCGCCTCAGTTGAGAGCGAGCAGGCTTCATCAGCACTGTCAGCAGGCGGCTCTTCAGGCATAGAGGATGGCTCGACATCGTCTGTGACGGTGGCCTTACAATCTCTAGCAAAATGACCTTGCTGTGAACACCTAAAACACTTGCCCTTGGAAGGGCAACTCGCAGCCTTATGGCCTATTTTACGGCACACAGTGCACTGCAGGGGTTGCCCCCTGTACCAAACCCTACAACGTATACCTCTAATACCAATGAAGGGTGGAATAACTTTCTGAACCACCATCTGAATAACTCTAGACCCAGTAAAGACCGAGGGTCTACCCGACCAAGACTGATGACGGACAGACTTGACGATGCCAAAAGCAGACAACGCAGTACGTATCGCTTCATTGGAGCCCTCAAAAGGGAACCAAGACAAAACCACAGTGGTAAGTTGAGGTGGGGGAGGAGGAGGTGTAACCACCCTACACTCCACCTCGCCTAACTTAACCACGCCCAATTCTTCAAAAAAAAGCTTGGCCACATCAGCTGCAAAAGTAACCCTGGCAACGCGACCAGGGCACGCCTGCACTGCCTCCACAACATGATCAGACTCACGATCAAAATACTCGAGGAGTAACTTTACTGCCTCAGGAAAAAGCATCCCCTCGGGGAGCCCCTTGCAGTCCACATCGATTGTCCTACTAAAGGAAACAATCATCCTGAAGTTCGGCCCCAACCCAATGAACAAGCAAAGGGATGGGTGACCAAACCAAAAGCGAAAAAGGAAAAAGCCTGACCGAGAGGAAAAGATCACAAGTTTTCCCTCCCGGCAGGTACTCACTTAACTGATACTAGACCTCACCAAAACCAAGCACACCACAAACCAAACTCCCAACCACTAGGGAAAGGAGCGAACACTTACCAACAAGCAAAAGTCGAGTCAGTGCAGTGCTAATGCTAGGATGGGGGAGAACCGAGACGGTCACCCCAAACGACCCAACCTTTGTGGTATCGTCTAAGCCATGCCAGAGTGCTCAAACTAGAGTAAACCAGCGAGCATGCGCAATTGCAACGGCAATGACTCATCCTAGATAGAGTGCTCAATTTGGACATGAAAGCAAAGCTTTGTATGCCAAAGAGCTATATGTTTATTAAAAACTATATCATTGGATAATGCAATTCAAGACTTTTTATCGGCTTAGCCGTTATGGTATATCAGCCAATATACCATAATCTACAAACATGGCAAGCGTAGGTGTCAGATTAAGTTAAAAGGGAGCTAAAAATTTAATAAAAGCTAATAATTTAATTTAACGTTTTTAATTTAACAATTATTCTACTCGTGCTTGTTGGATATGGGATGATTATAGCCAACTCGGCGCTACGCGCCTCGTTGGCTATCTATCATCCCATATCCAACGCACGCTCGTGGAATAATTGTTAAATATATATAATTGGTACACCATAAAAGGTTATTCAAATTGCTTGTTTCGCATTGTTGGTTTGATTTAATTTTTTTAGGTGTTCCCAGGAAAGTCAGATCAAAGCAGCATCGTGAAGCATTCACTCAGAGCTTCCTTCAAGGCCAGATGCCTTTGGTTTTATCTTGTAACACACCGACTACATCCATGTCTTAGGGTAGAAATATTTGTGCTAAAGTAATACATCAAAGATGTCCAATAATCCAGTGGCACAAAAATAACAGAAAATGTCCACTCTTATGAAGAAAAAGTAAATGAACATGGTCTACAGAAGGAAATTAAACAGCTGCAAAAGGAAAAAAATAGACTAACAAATTCATCAATCTTACTTCATGAAAAGTTCATGTTTCATTCAAGAGGTTATGCAATATTTGGCCACCTAAATGAAACGATTTAAAAACATATTACCCTCAAAAACCAACAGGTGTTTTAAGATGTGCAATGACAGGAACTATCGGAAAATAACTGTTTTCCAAAAAATTTCCTGTCATAAGAAAATTGACAGCAAGATATGAAGCTTGACCCATCTGAAATATCAATCTTTCTTCATGAAGAATTAATGTTTCATTCAAGAGGTTATGCAATATTTGGCCACCTAAATGAAACAGCTGCAAAAGAAAACAAAATAGACTAACAAATTCATCAACCAACTAACCACTGCACCCCTTTAGATGCAGCATAATAAAACAGTCGTAAAGAATCAAGGTAAGGCAGGAAAGGTATTTCAGATTTGTAATGAAAGATGTGTACGTATGTTCGCTTAATCATTTAGCATTATGGTTAGCTACTGTCGGTGCAGGTTTTTTCTTCCGAGGAATAGATGGCTGATGAGGATAATATCAATGGATATCGTGTTATCGAGACTTCTGAAGCGTGGATACCTGAAAACCAAAGATAACAGTAGCCAGTCAATAATAAAGTGTATCAGCACAGGAACAACACCAACCAATATTCGGCCACCAAACTAGTGAATGACTTTCGAAAATATTTTTCATTCCAGAACCAGCTAAACACCTTTAATTCAACATGAAGCGACTGCGCCACAAAGTAAGCTGCATCAGAGTCCACGCGTTTCCACCTCAAAACACCCAACCTCGATCTATATAGTCTCAATTCCAAACACCCTTGCTTTATTTGCATATTTAATTAGCTCACGTCTGTTTTTCAACAAAAAGCGGTTCTTCACTATTATCGGTTGAGTTGTTTTCAGAAAAACTGAGACAACAGACTAACTCGACTTTTCTAAAATAATGTCGTACTATCTAAGCAGAAGTGAAGCTCTAAAAAGTAAGAATGATAAAGAAATTCAAAAGTAAACACCAAAACGATACGATTGAGGAATTTTCAAAAAGAAAAGATTATAATATACGTCAAGCTATTAATTTGTGTCGCAGTTGAAACGAATTTGGATAACCTTTAGCTCCCAAGAAGCTGCTAAATATGCCACAAATTCAAATGGAAAAATGTCTCATGCAGATTACGAAAGAACGGCGTAACCTGCACTTGGTTCCAAGTATCGCCATCTCAACTTGCCAAAAATGTACACCTTTGTGAGAGCTCGATGGAGTCAAAAAGTTAGCCACAAACCGTAAAAAGAAAAATAAAAAAAGGCGGTTGACCTTAAAAACAAATTTTTAAACCGTAAGTCGTAAAAAAGGAAAAAATTGTCAATCTACGATGTGTCATGTTGGCATATTCATAGAATAATATGGGTCTTGTCGTCTTGTGGTTAATTAAAGTGCACCTAAACCTAAAAATTTTTCTCCGCTTAACGAAATAAGCGTATTTTTTTTGGAGTATTTCTGTGCAAATTTTTTTTTTTATTTGCTTAAATCTTCAATTTTTTGTGCTCAGTCAAAATACGGAAAATCGGCCGCCATCTTGGCTCACGACCGAGTTTAAAGAGGAATGGTTCTAGCGGGTAATGTGACGTCAAATTGAGAACACGAAAGTCTACATTTCACACATTTTCACTTGTTTGGAAAGGTTGTCGTCGATATTGTCTGAAATATGCCGACTAGGTGTGTTGTATGAGGTATGTATGAAGCGCGATACCCTCTTGCAAATTTCACACGTTGCTACATCCTCCTACTACAGACTGCAGACTTTCGTGTTCTCGATTTGACGTCACATTACTAGGCCTTTCTTAATTATGCTAGCATTTTTTTCGGAATTTTTTGGGGAAACGAGTATTTTTTCGTTTTTTCTTGAAAAAGAATTGCTAGCATTTTCTGTCATTTATCATGACTGTGATCCAGATGTTAGCACTCAGAAGGATAAATAATCCAAAGGTTTTACAATTTTGATTATTTTCTGTCTGTTTAGACTGTTTGTGCGTTGTGTTACTTGTGCACTTGTATTGTGTTACTTGTGTGTGTAGATGGTCTGTTTCCGTTACATGAGGCACTAACACCAACGGAATAAAAAGGTATGGGAGATCGATCACTACAGTCCACCTCCGGTAGTGCTTCAAATATCACTGTTTAGTGGCTCTTGGTTGGAAAAGTTTTAATTCTGACCCCGAGTTTTATAAACAAACAATTATTAAGTATCAGCTGTTGTTGATATGAGCATATAATGTAAGACTTTGTACGTTTTGTTTGAAATGAAACATTGCATTTTATTTTTATTCAAGTGGCATTTTTCAGAGAAATCAGGCATTATTTTAACATTTTTTTGGCTTTATGCGAGAATCTCTAGTAGCATTAGATGCTAGTTTTACTAGCATAATCGAGAAAGGTCTACACATTACCCGCTAGAACCATTCCTCTTTAAACTCGGTCGTGAGCCAAGATGGCGGCCGTTTTTCCGTATTTTGACTGGGCACAGAAAATTGAAGATTTCAGCAAATAAAAAAAATTTGCACAGAAATGCTCCAAAAAATACGCTTATTTCGTTAAGCGAAAAAAAATTTGGCTTTAGATGCACGTTAACCATACAAGCCATCTCTCCATTGAGACCCACAGAAAGTGACAAATAACAGGAACTATCGAAAAACAAATGTTTTTCAAAAAGTTCCTGTCATAAGAAAATTGACACCAAGATATGAAGCTTGACCCATCTGAAATGTAAATCTTCCTTACTGAAAAATTAATGATTTTCATTCAAGAGGTTAAGTAATACTTGACCACCTAAATGAAATGATTTAAAAACATATTACCCTCAAGAAGAACCAACAAGTGTTTTAAGATGTGCAATTACAAGAACTATTGGAAAATAAATGTTTTCCAAAAAAATTCCTGTCGTAAGAAAATTGAAAATTGAATTGATTGTCACAGAAAGTGACAGGTGTTTTAAAATGTGCAATAACAGGAACTATCGAAAAACAAATGTTTTTCAAAAAGTTCCTGTCATAAGAAAATTGACACCAAGATATGAAGCTCGACTCATCTGAAATGTAAGTCTTCCTTCATGAAAAATTAATGATTTTCATTCAAGAGGTTAAGTAATACTTGACCGCCTAAATGAAATGATTTAAAAACATATTACCCTCAAGAAGAACCAACAAGTGTTTTAAGATGTGCAATTACATGAACTATCGGAAAATAAATGTTTTCCAAATAAATTCCTGTCGTAAGAAAATTGACACCAAGATATGAAGCTGGACCCATCTGAAATGTCAATCTTACTTCAGGAAAAATTAATGTTTCATTCAAGAGGTTTTGCAATATTTGGCCACCTAAATGAAATTATTTCAAAACATATTTCACCCTCAAGAACCCGTGAAGTACCTTTAATTCAACATAGAGCGACTAGAGCACAAAGTAAACTACATCAGGCTCCACGTGTCTTTACCTCGGTACACCCAACTACCACAAGTAGTATGTGATATAGTAGATTCCGACCGCTCTTGCTTAATTTTAATATTTATCCCGACTTTTCTAAAATAGAGAGCTTAATGGGGTTCACCGTTAGCCACAAAAAAGCCAAAATATCAGCGTTTAATCTTAAAGAATGACATTTTTTAACCGTTAGTCGTAAAAAAGGCAAAAATGTGGTTAATGTGGTTGCGAGGTTATCTACACCGGTAACAAAAACAAAAATATTTTGTTCAGGTCCCGCAGGGTCATATTCCGCGAACCAAAAATAATCTCCTTTCGCCTGTGGAATGAGTTGACAGACAGCTGACTACTTTTAGGATTTTAATTTTCTTCATTCTTTTTGTGAGTGATGGCTGTCCTGAAAGGCATATATAGTTCATTACGAGCTGGGGAAGGGAAGACAATTGAATGATATAGGACAAGAATTGAAATCATTTCAGCCTTAGTTGACTGTTGGCAACCTGCGATAGTGCTTCGCACCTCAAAAAAAGATCAACCAGAGTCAGTCAAAGAAACTAAGGGTATTGGCAACCAGGTATGTGCAGAAGTTTATCCATATCTTAATTTAAACTTTGCCATTTTAGAGAAGGCGGAAAAATAAACCATGTCAGGAACATTTGGGGGAAAACGTAGGCCTCCATAGCGGCAGGTTATCATGATTCTTCCTATCCTATAGAGTGTGGCTTACCTGAGACCAGAGTTCTAATCGAACTTTGCTTATTTGTGGAAGTTTCCTAATTACGTAGTATTTTCCCATTTCGAAGTATGAAATAATTTTAAAGAGATGAACAAATGGATGTTTTTCCAGATATCAAGAGGGATTTGAAGTGAAAAATACTCAGCGCTTTTTGCTTTCCTCATTATCCCTTTCCACTTCATTTAAAAAGTAATTACAAGAGAAGATAGGCGATGGCTGGAGTTTGAGGCCACAGCATTTTGTTTTTTTCAATCACCGATTGGAGTGGATGATTTTTTTATTTTCTTATCATTAATTTTGTATGGAATGTCAAAACTGCTGGTCTGCCTAAACTCTCTTGCTTTTTTGGATATTTTCTTTGCTAAGTATCTTTGAGCACGCTTATTCTCAATTTTTTTCCTAATCAGGGAATTTTTTGTACTTCGTCAGCTTTCTCATCTCTCCTTTCACTTATCTAACACTCCGCCCTTTTCATCAAAAACACCTTTATTTGCATATTTAATTAGCCCAAGTCTGTTTTCCAACATAAAGCCATTCTTCTGCATTATCGGTTTAGTTCTTTTCAGAGGGCTTCTCACTTCGAAAAGCTGAGACCACAGACTAGCTAGCTCGACTTTTCTACAATAATTTCGTACTATTTAAACGGAAATAAAGCTGTAACAAGAAGTATAATAAATAAATTTAAAAAGGTAAACACTAAAGCAATACGATCGATGAAAGTTAAAAAAGAAAATATCACAATATACGCCAAGCTTTTAATTTGTGTCACAATTGAAACGACTTTCGATAACCTTCAGCTCCAAAGAAGCTGCTGAAGATGCCACCAATGAAAATGGAAAAACGTTTCATGCAGATTACAAAACCACGGCTTAACCTGCACTTGATTCCAAATATCGCCATCTCAACTTGCCAAAAATGTGCACCCCTTGATAGAGCTCGATGGAGTCAAACTTTAGCCGTAAACGGCAGAAAAAAAAAAAGCGGTTAGTCTTAAAAACAACTTTTTAAACCGTAAGTCGAAAAAAGGAAAAATTGTCAATCTAAGATGTGTCATTTTTGCAAATACATAGAATGATATGGGTCTTGCCTTGTGATAAATTAACCATACAAGCCATTTCTCCATGGAGACCCACAGAAGGTGACAGGTGTTTTAATATGTGCAATAACAGGAACTATCGGAAAACAAATGTTTTTCACAAATTTCCTGTCATAAGAAAACTGACACCAAGATATGAAGCTCGACCCATCTAAAATATCAATCTTCATGGAAAATGAATGATTTTCATTCAAGAGATTAAGCAATATTTGGCCACCTAAATGAAATGATTATTAAACACGTTTAATTCAACATGGAATGACTGGACCATAAAGTAATCTACATCACGCTCCACCTGTCTTCACTTCTGTACACCCAACTTCTCTATAGTTTCAATCCCGACCGCCCTTGCTTAATTGCATATTTAATCAGCCTAGCGTCTGTTTTCCAGTAAAAAGCAATTCTTCGCCATTATCTCTTTAAGTGTTTTCCGAGAGTTTCTCTCTTCGAAACACTAAACAGATGCCACAAACTAGCTCGACTTTTCCAAAATAATTTCGCACTATTCAACCAGAAGCGAAGCTGTAAATGGGATATGAATAAAGAAGTTTGAAAAGTAAACACCAAAAACAACACTGTCAATTGATGAAAAAATGATAACATTTCGATAAGAAAATATCATAACGCACGCCAAACTTTGTGTTGCAATTCAAAATACTTCAATAACATTTAGCTCCCAAGAAGCCGCTAGACATGCCACTGATGGAATGAGGATGATTAATGTAGAATACGAAACCACGGTGAAATCCACACTTGCGTCCAATTATCCCCATCTCAACATGACAGAAATGTGTTCAGTTGAGAGAGCTTGACAGAGTTAACCGTTAGCCGTAAAAAGCCAAACATCAATCTTAAAAAAAATAATATTTCTAACCTTTAATCGTAAAAAAGGAAAAAAAATGTGGTAGCGGGGGTATGTACACCGATAATAAAAAAAAAACAAAAACAAAGATATTTGGCTCAGGTCCTGTAGAGTCATATTCCGCAAACCGATACTGACTTCTTTTCGCTTGTGGGATAAGTTGATGGACAGCTGACTATTTGGAATTTTAAGTTTCTTTATTCAGTGTGTGAGCGATGGCTGACCTGAAAGGCATAATTAATTCATAACGAGCTGGGGAAGGGAAGTCAATTGAACGGGCAAGAATTGAAATCCTTTCAGCTTCAGTTGACCGTCGACAACCTGCGAAAGTACTTCTCCCACCTAAGAAGAAGATCAACTAGAGTCAGTTAAAAGAAACTAAGGGCATTATTAACCAGGTATGTGTCTAAGTTTATCCATATCTTGATGTAAATGTTGCCATTTCAGAGAAGGCGGAAAAATAGACCATGTCAGGAACATTTAGGTGAAAACATTCGCCTCCACAGTAGCAGGTTATCATTCTTCCTATCCGAGGGAGTGTGGCTTACCTGTGACCAACGTTCGAACGTTGTTTATTTGCGGAAGTTTCCTAATAACGTAGCTTTTTCCATTTCGGAATATGAGGGACAATTTTAAATAGACGACCAATTGGATGTTTCGCCGAATATCAAGAGGGAGGTGAAGTGAAAACTACTCAGCGCTTTTACTTTCTTCGTTATGCCTTTCCATTTCATTAAAAAAAAAAAAGACAAAAAAGAACTACAAGAGGAGAGAGGCAATGGGTGGAGTTTAAAAGCAAATGTGGCTAAAAATCGAGCATTTTCAAAATATGGTGGCAACAACCAAAAATCCGATTCGGCTCATATTCTCAAGTTAGGCAGGCCTTATGATGGAACAAAGCGCTGCATACTTCATTTTGGAGTCTTAAAATTGTTTCATCGCTTCCAAAATTAGCGATATGACTTGGCAGGATAAGTCAACACCTCCTGATATTATTACAAAGCGTATCTCGGGGTTTCTCTATTCCTATTTCGTTGAAAAGGAGGCTGTAATTATTTCACGCAAGAGATTTTTGTTTAAAGATGTCTTCCACCGAACCGCGAGCCAAACGTTGGCGGAATATTGCTGTTTCAGAAACATGTTTTTCGTATGCGGAATAACGCTAATTAATTTAAAATTAGGTCCACTGAAATCGACAACTCCGCAAAAATACAACATTGGACTGTGAAGCACGTGGCTACAGGAGCTAATGTCGAATGTTACATGTAGGAAACAGGCGCAAACAATTATTTAACCCCGATTGTTGTTGAATTTATATATTTATTTCATAAATTATTGTTTAGGTGGATAAAGCTCATTGTAGGGCAAAAAAAAAAAAAACAAAGAAAAAATCTAGTTCGGTGATTAAAACCACTGCTTGCTGTAATATTAATGTATTCTGCTGTTGATAAGTTTTCAACCTTCCTGCACTCTTACTTAACTTTCTTTGGTTGACGGTGTGTTTTTTTTCCAAAATGAGTTAGAATCAAACCTCTCAAATGAAATTCTCAGTGATTAGAGGTGTGTTTTTATCGTTAATTGCTGACACCACACTGAGTATCTATAGGAACACTTGGTGCTTACTTTGTGTAAGAAGGAACCGGTCGAGATGAAAGTTTCCTTGAATGGAAGTAAGGATTTTTCACAAATCGAAAACAAATTATTTTAAACGATGGCACTTATTTCCGTTTTCTGTTATTGTTTTTCCTTGACGACCCGCGGTCCCTGACGAGAGACTGGAAACTGCAATGGTATGAAAATTTCCCACGTTTCGTTTATACATGTTTTTGTACTTTGATTAAATGATTTGTAAGTATTTTTTTAAGACGATGAAAGATTTAATCATTCTTTTTTCTCTTCCTTACTATTTTAATCGCTATTTATTGTTTTATCAATTACAGAAATGACCTTGAAACTTGCATTTTCGTCTACTAATAAAACGAATTGCAGAGAAAAGATGTAAACTCTGCAACAGCATTGCGTGTCGTTCTTCTTTTAAAGATATCTGCTGCCTCTTCAAAACTTTAGTAGGAGTACACATTGTGACTTCGACAAACGATCCAGAAAACGGGAAACAGTAATTATACCTCTTCTTACCTGTTCAAGGCGGATTGATAGCCATTCCGCTAGTTTCGGTTTTTTACCGGGCCAAAAGACGAAGGTGACCTAGTTCTTAGCCGAGCAACGATATTCTCTCCTCCTGTTAACATACATTCCATCACAATTTGTCCCTTGCATGGTGCAGAACTTGGTTTGGGGTGGACGAGAGGCTTTAGTTGGAGGCGCCGAGTTCCTTCTGATGTATCAAACCATTTTCTCTAATATCGCCATATAATGCATGGATTGGTTTTGGACCTCTGTAAGAAGTAGTCATTCACTTCTTAAATTTATCGTCTTCGAAGGAAAGATTAATGAGATAAGCACAGTATGGGTTTGTTTACTTTCTTTTTCTAGTCAAATCTAGATGTCAGTCTTTTTGCAATGGGTGTGAACATTCTGGCCTGAACAGACAACAGGTTTGTGTTAAATTTGTCATTAAGCATCAGCTACGCTCTATGATATCTCGCCATTAATGCATTGATGGCTTTGGACCTAACCATATTTGAGGGAGATCGATCACTGCTTACTCGGTTACCTTCTTATATAACTAACTAGTTGAGTTGATTTTTCAAAAATTCAAGTCGTTGAAGTGAGGTATATCGACCCGCACTCGAGTCTGCTGTATCAGCTGGTTCAATGCTTAATCGAAGCGTTTCTGGAGTTCGGAGATACGCAAAAATGGTAATTTTATTTCCAGACGTGAACTTTTTTGGACCTTTGCCGGAAAAAGATGAATGTAAATATGAGATGTGTTGCCTGGGTCGTAGTCTTACTATCAGCACGAGTAACTAACGAGGCACAGTAGCCTCTAAGGAAGAAGTAGTATAAATATAAAGCTGTTGAACGTTGGCTGGTTCAGCGAAAGTTGTGGTTATCCAGGTTTGATCCTTATCAAACTTCTTTTAAAGAAACAAACATTCAAACACTGTACTTTTCTCTGTTGCATATCTGCAGTGATGGGCTATGCCCTTTGCAGATCTTTCACTCCTTTTGTCCTCAAATGAGCTTTAACCATGGAAGTACCATGAAACAATCAATTATCATGATACATTGAATTATGATGGGCGTTAGATAATTGTTTGCTCTTTTTTCGTGTGTGTAACACTCGACCTCAGTTCCTGTAGCCACGTGCTTCGCAGTCTAATGTTTTATTTTTGCGTTTTATTTTAGAAGACCTCATTTTGAATTAATAAGCCAAAATGTAAGCGGAATGTTACTAGTTCAGATACCTGTTTCTCGTGTGTGGAATAACGGCGTTATTCCCCACACGAGAAGCAGGTCACTGAGCTAGTAACATTCCGCTTACATTTGGTTAACGGTTCGGTTGAATAAACAAAGATCTCTTACGTAAATTATTTCAACGAAATGGGTATAAAAGAATCCCCGAGATATGCTTTGTAAACAATCACAATCAGGAGGTGTTGACTATCCTGCCGAGTCATATCGCTAATTGTGGAAGCGATGCAACAATTTTAAGACTGCAATCCCCTTTTGTGATAAAGCAATATGGACGGTAAGATGATATTATGTTAAATGAGCTATAGATTGGACGTAAAATGCGAAACGATTGAGTTTGTGTGCGAATGTGTACATTTCCGACTAATTGACGGCACCGTCAAATCAGCTCATTTTATCCAACTTTAAATTTTGATTAAATCGCACTGAATCACTTCCCCCAAAAAATCCTTTGGATCGAAAAGAACTACACTTCGCCCTCCAAAAGCCAGATTTTCAGCAGAATATTTTTTCAAGGACGAGGACACATATTACATGGCGATAGGTCCAAAACGAGGTAATAAATCCTGTAAAGGCTAAATAGTAGTAACACACTAAAGGGATTGGGGGTGGGGATGGTGGAGGGACATTAATCTACAAGTTCAATTTTCTATTGTGAATGTCACGATACTCACGAACGTAACGAAATTCATAAAACGGTGCTCAGCATTGTGATACATAGTTTTCAGAACAAAAGTTATTTGACCACAAATTAAAGTGCGTTAAGAAAATGAACAAATGTTAAAAGTCACCTGATGTTCATGGATCTTACGCTGCCTATTTATAATGTTTAGCATTCTTACCCTTTTCAACGATCTCAGCAAAATTCACACCAAAGTCTGTACGAGTCATATCATATTGTTCTAGATAGGGAAGAAAAACAATAAGTTCAAGTAAATATAAACCTTACTGTTTATTTCATTTACTCTTATTTATTTAGGATGTTTGCTTGTTGGTGTGGCAGACAAAAATACAATTCCAGATGCAAGAATGACAGCAAGTAGTGTTTTCAATAGTTTTCATCATCCGTACTACGGCAGACTAAACGAAACCAGGGGACACGGAGTGTGGTGTCCTGAGACTGAAGATAATAGAACAGACTATCTTCAAGTTGATATGGGTGAAGTGCGTTTTCTTTGTGCTGTGGCCACACAAGGATATCGGAGCAGGTCTATATGGACCACCAGCTACAAACTACAATTATCAACAGACGGTGTAACTTGGAACACTTACGAGGAGACAAATATTGAAAAGGTATGGAAAGAACTGTAATTGTCATTTTCAGCAATTAACAAAGACTTTGAGGTCAATGCAAACAATTGGCAAAGAGATCGCATGCACGTAGATGGCGAGTTTGGACTTTTATCTTCATTGGCCACTGCAGCAGAGAACGTTCGTCAGGGATTATAGGCTTGTGTACAACAGGTTTGCTTGTAAATTTTCAAAGGAATCTAATGCTTCTTTTGGCGACGACGAAACGTCGTTTAAGGTTACCGTGCACCTTCAGGGGTGTCTCGCGTGCAAGCGGTGTAGCGCGTCCGGTTTAAACTGTAGATATCTAAACCCCATATCAAATTAAAGCTTATAGGACTGGCTATCAGACGATACCAAAACTTTTGGAAAAAAAATTAATTGTCGAATTTTTCACGAGTTCTAATTGCGAGCGCCCGAATCACCTCTTGAACGTTACATGTCAAAGCGAATTTTGTTTTTCTCTTTTTTAATGTGTTCCTCCGTTTCCGGGGCCAAAGCGCTAAAAAAAACGTGTCTGCGACTTGCCATATTCAATTTCAGTGAAAAGTTACAGAACATTTTTGAAACAGGATTAAAAAAATGTAGAGTGATCGTTCAAAAATCGCTCTTGAAAAAAAAAGTATTTAGAAATAAAAAGTTGCGAGACACGTTTTTGTTGTTTATTTGTAAAACTAGCCACCTTCAAAATTTGAGAGAAATCGAACAAATTTCCTTTGACTTGTAACTCTTAAAAGGTGATTCGGGCGCTCGTATTTAGAAGTTATGAAAAATTCCAAAATTAATTTTTTTTTTCAAAATTTTTGGTATAGTCTGATAGCCAGTCGTTTAAGCTTTAATTTAACATAGGGGTTTGGATAACTACAGTTTAAACCGGACGCGCTACATCGCTTACACGCGAGACACCACTGAAGGTGCACGGTAACCTTAAACCAGACAAAAAGTATTTTTTTCACAAATAATTCACTTTTATTTTTAAGAAGAGATTGGGAAAAGACCTTTAAATTCGGATTGGAGCCAATTTTTTTTAAATACCCCCACCTTCCCCTCCCCCACCTCTAGCACCTCCTTACTTAAATGTATTTAGAATTGGTTCACCATAGCATTCTTTTCGGTTTTCTTTTATTCCAGGTGTTCCCTGGAAACTCAGATAGGAGCAGCATCGTGAGGCATTCACTCAGAAATGAATTCAAAGCCAGATACGTTCGGTTTTATCCTGTAACACACCATGGTTGGCCATGTTTAAGGGTAGAAATAAATGTGCTAAAGTAACGGATCAAAGATTTCCATTCGTCCATCAGCCTGAAAACTAAAAGAAAACTGTCAGTTTAATGGGGAAAAAATGGGTCTTTGGTGGGAAAATAAACTGTAGCAAATAAACCAACAAACCGATTAGCCAACTACCACTGATTACCAAGGGCAAAGCCAAGATTTTCTTTGGGAGAGAGTTGTTCACTTTTATTTTTTCGGTTTTCTTTTATCCCAGATCTTTCCAGGAAACTCTGATCGGAACCGCATCGTGAAGCATTCACTCAAATGAATTCAAAGCCAGATACGTTCAGTTTTATCCTCTAACATACTGTCATTGGCCATATTTGACGGTATAAATATTTGTACGAAATTAATACATTAAGTATGTTCATTATATTCGTCCATCTAAAAATAAAACTAGCAGAAAACTGTCATTCTGATGGAAAAAAAAAGGAAATTAACAATAACAAATAAACATATAAGAAAGCTGCAGGTAATTTCAGGGGGAGGCTACTGTTCAACCCAGGCTCCCCTCCTCTAAATCCGCCCCTGACTAAGTCCCTTTCGCTGTAGCTGCGTAATAAAACAGTTATACAAAATAAAGATTAAAGGTGAAATAGAAAAGGTACCGTATTTCAGATTTGTGCCAAAAGGTATGTTTGCCCACTGTCACTCATTCATTTAGCATTTATGGTTAGCTGCTATCAGTGTATTTTTTTTTTCTGTTAAGTTCGTGGCTTATGCAAATAATATCAATAGATTCAGTGGAACTGAGATTCCTGAAGCGTGGATGTCTGAAATCAAAAACCAGAGTAGCCAGTCAACAACAAACCAGATTTGCCTTTTATAGCTTGACTCCGAAAATGATAGATACTCTTTATTATTAGGGAAAAAGGTTCATGACCGGTTAATACCAGCTGAAATCTGTTTTTTAACTCACCAATATTAAAAGCTGAATCTACCAAACAGGTCTCCATACCCGTCTGGTATTTGATTTTTAAAATGAACAAAATTGATCGCATCACATGAATTTAATTGAACGTTTAGACAGACACAGGTGTAATCTCATCTGATTGAAAAGTAATATAAGTTGCAATAAACTAAAGTAATTCGACTCCTATGATCTATTTGCGTTATTACGCCCTTTTATTTCTAATTACAGGCAAAATTCCACAGCTTGTATGGAAAATAAACGAATAAAGTTCGATTGTGTTGTGTTCTTAAGCGAGACACTTTACTCTCACTGTGCCTCTCTTCACTCAAGTGTTTGGCGAATTTAATGCTGGGAGAGTAACGTTGCGATGAACTAGCATTCCATTCAGGGGTGGCAGGAAAAGGAAACTAAAGAAGTCGGAGTTAACCGCCAACTTGATGGGTCACCTGGCTCATAAACAGACTTAAACCTCGATTTATGATGGTCGATTGATTAATGGCGGATGAACGTGCAAAACCTGATCAGCGATCATTGTTATTCTTAAATACAAGCTCAATCGATCCACCCTGTTCTTCCCCTCCCCCCCCCCCCCACCCCAACTCCTGTTATGGTATCTTTACCATTTCTCCGATAATTAGCAAAAAAGGGCCTGCGCTCGTTTCCATCCAGATATAACGCGTTTATTGCCCATCATGTTCCTTTCCTAAGAAAACAAAAAATTACTCCCTAGCCCTTTTCGTTCTTCCTACGGGTTTCAAAAGATTGAACTAGATTAAAAAAGTATGTGGTAAAAATTTTCTTCTGTCGTCCGTAATGGCTTTATCGCATTCTTCTGACTACTAATTCTCGGCTCCAATGAATACAAACCCCAAGATTACAGAGTGGTTTTGACAGATTTGGCGACTGGGACGAAGTGATTAGAAGGCAATTGCACAAACCTTATTCCCTCTCGATGTAAAAGTCTTGTTTGAACCCGATTCAGGCCATAAAGTGTGTTGTGTTTCTGGATTAAATTGCGTTACTCACACAACGTTCCCGACCCAGGGAGGTTGATATCACGGGGATCAAAAAGCTGTCAGGAAAGCTTCACGAATATGGGAGGTTATGCATGATGCGTAAGCGAAGTGTTCCGTAAGACCATTCGGATAAGAATCGTAACCATACAGTCTCTCTAACTATTAACTTGATCAATCCGCCTTGAATCAAATCGAGTACTTTTAAAAACAGATAATGCTACAAACAAACGTAGCGTCTCCAATCCATGACGTCTTTCTAGCTATCAAATAAAGCTCTGGCCTACTGACCTAAAGGTAATATTAGATTTAACAAGTGTAAGGTTTCAGCAACGTTTTGTGAAAGCAGCTTTCGAGAAAGTTCGATCATTCAGCTCTCGAGATGTCTCTCAAAGATCGTTCTTTTCCAATAAGCCCCGGCACAGCTCTGAGTGTTTTCTGTTTGCTTCTTTACTCCGCTGGATTCATTCGAATTGAGACCAAGTTCGATGATTATGAACGAAGGTTAAGGACTGTGGAGGAATTCATGCCTCAAGATCAAATAATGCATTCGAGGACAGATTTTCCTCCGACCGAACAAGGTAATGTCCAACTGTCTTTAAATTTCAGACATGGTTGTCTGTTTTGTTACTAGTGATACTACTTTAAATCTACTTTAGGTTGCGAATTACTTCGAACTGTTAAACGATTAAGTTTAAAATCAAAATTACGCGAGAGCTAATGGTCATGTCCATCGACTTCCGTTCTAGCACGATGAAATAATTTGAGTCAGAGTTATCTTAGGGCCTGATTACATGAGCCGGGCTGGCCCTGTTAGCCGGGCTGACTTATTTTGTTTTGGTGTTCGCCAAAGCGTGAAAACAAAAGAAATCAGCCCGGCTAACCGGGCCAGCTCGGCTCATGTAATCAGGCCCTTAGAAAGATGTTTTTTTCGTCTTGTCACGAGCGTGGGACAAAGATCAAATTCTGAGTCGCCATGAGGAATAGAACCTTAAACCTTCGGATTCCACGCTCCGATGCTCTATCGCTGAGCCTCAGAGACTCTATGGTGAGAAAGGGGTAGTCTGGAAAAGCCGGAATCCGGAATTCCGCCAGAATTCCGCCGGAATATTTCAACATCTGTTTTTTTAATTCAAAACGACTCCGATGATTTTCTGAAGAGTGTACGAGCTCCGAATATACTCCGATGATTAACCGAAAACTATCTGAGGGTCTAGGAAGTTACCCGGAGATCCTCGAGGAACAATCGAACCCTTGGCTTCATTTGTTTTTTATCGACTTTTTTTTATCTCATCTTTTGTTTATTTTTAATTATTAACTTATCTATTTTTTACCGGCAGTGAAACTAAATAATAAACAGCAAATCATTCGTCCAATTATAGGTTAACATGGTCAGCGTCTCTTTAATCGATCTCGATTATTCATTAAAAGGGTACAAAGAAAATATAGCAATGCCATAGTCAGTCTGCCATTTACACAATTTCAATTCCGGGAAAGCACTGCTTAACGAAAGCGATAAGCTCTTCTGTCAGAGACAGGCCTCCCTCATTCCTCCTCAACAAACCTTGCAGGTTTTCCAGCTTACCTTTCCGAAGAGCGTACGAGCTCCGAATATACTCCAAGTTACCCGAAGATCCCTGAATTTTTCAAGGCCTGTTTTTAATTTAAAACAACTCCGAAGATTTTCCGAGTGGTGTACGAGCTGTGCATATACTCCGAAGTTACCCGAGGATCCGGCCTGAGGAACAATCGAACCCCCATGAACATGGTCGAACACCTATGAGGAATTAAGAAAACGCTGAAGCATCTATTTTTATGTTAGTTACAAGGAATTTTTGATGGTGAGTTTTGTCTTAGCTAAGTGAATAGTGCATGGATAATGGTAAATTCAAATCAGTTTGTTTCCGGTTGGACAGTTAACCACCCCGATATCCCACTCCTTTTTCCTCGTCCGAAGAACAAAGAAAGATCGAAAACGCAGGGCTTGTGAAGACTTGACATGCATTAAAATACGTCAGTGGCGCCATTGTCGAAAAATTGATCGCAAAATATTCCGGCGGAATTCTGGCGGAATTCCGGATTCCAGCTTTTCCAGACTACCGTGAGAAAGGCCCATTACCGGACGAAGTTCATATTTGACTCGCGTCCTGCATACTGCTAGGATGGGAAATGTCGATCGGTAGATTTGTCTTCCTTCCACTGAATTATCGACACTTCCGTATGTCTCACAACGTAGAACAATTATGCAAATGACGTGTTTTACATAATATTTTGTCCCTCATTTTCATTACGTAATAAGCTGGAGACCTGCCAAGGATTAAAAAGCAGAGGCTCTCAAGATTAGCAGTACACTATTATTAAATGGCAGTATTGAAAGAACAGACTTGATGTGTTGCCTATTTCTCTGTCAACGAGAAATAGAAACTCTCTTTAAGTCTCTTTGTGAACATAAAACTTTAAAACATTGATTTACCTTCTTGTCAGGCGTAATGCCTAAAATAATTATGTTTGTGGAGAAATCAAATCAAGAGTTAAACATAACCCATTTGACAAGGGCTTGAATCTAAAACTATTTTACGTCGCTTTTGATAACTGTAAAGAATTGTCTGTCCTCGCTCCGATCAAATTGTCGTTTCCATCTTGTGCTTATAATTGTATCTTAAATCGTGTTCATGTTATTTAAGATGACAACAAAGGGCGTTAGGAGGTTACAATCTTTCGTTGTTTGATATATTTTCAGTCGTACATACCACCTCCGGCGAGCTTGAAGTCCATCGACGGAAACGTAGTATTTCACATCCATCCCCTTTCAATAACTCGGCTAGGATTACAAAAATGATAGAAGACATTGTTTCATCCACTTGGAAGATTTGCAACAACAAAGCTGGTTTGAATGTCTGTCCCCGTGGCCGGCCGGGACCTCCAGGGAGCGCTGGACCCAAAGGTGACAAAGGAAGGAAAGGGAGAAAAGGGTCTCAGGGAATAATGGGACCACCAGGAAGAAGCGGAAAACAAGGAATCAAGGGACTACCTGGAATTAGAGGAGAAAAAGGCATAAAAGGTGACATTGGGCCACCAGGTTTGCCAGGTATCCCAGGGACTAAAGGTGAACCAGGTGCACCTATTGCAAGACCAAAAGTGACAATTTCTCCCCCAAAACTTAATGTTAACGAAACCAACACAGCCTCACTCATATGCTCTGCTTCGGGAAATCCTGCAGCTCAAATATCTTGGTCGAAGGTCAGTGGATCGTTTCCAGGCAGGACCAAAGTGACGTCAGATGGGCAGGTGCAAATCATTGGTGTTCGGATGGAAGATGCAGGCGAATATAAATGCGTGGCGCGAAATATCCTTGGAAAAGATGAACAGACTGCGATTCTTGTCGTACAAAGTAGGTAGCAATTTATCTTTTTAAACACCCCCTTACACCTGGTGGTTGCGTTGTTTTTTCATTCCCTCCTTTCGAAGGGTGTACTTCATCTTTAGATCCCATCTGAGTGAATATATTCCTATAACCTTACTACCGTTTACCTCTTTTACGGGCTCACATCGGCCTCTGTTCAAGGTAATCTTCATAATACAAAGCGTAACGATGTGGTCTGTTGATCACATTTTACTCTACTGCGAGCTCTGGATGTAAACCAGTAATATTTGAATGAGAGCTGTGCAAGCAATATCCTCGTCACTACCTACTGTAGGTAACAATTTTCATTCTTTTGTAAAGAGTAAGAAAGATGGTAAGTTTTTTACTTCGGTGAAGAAATATAGAGAGATATTTTTTTTTCTTGTCACAAGCGTGGGACAATGAAAAAATTCTGAGCCCCCATGAGGAATGGTAGGTAGGTAAGACTTTATTTAACGAGGGTAACATGTGACAGTAATGAAACTGATAAACTAATGGCCCTCGAAAATTAAAATTCGGAAAAAAAAAGGAATTGTAACAAACGTAACAATATTAGG